>NC_061101.1:52231563-52264063 GCF_015104395.2 Macrobrachium nipponense | reverse complement strand
ACACACACACACATATATATATATATATTATATATATATATATATATATATATATATATATATATATATATATATATGTATGTATGTATTCAACAGGCGGAGGTTTCTCTAAACCCAACAATACAATGAAGGGAGGGGAAGCACACCAACCGGTCAAGGAACTCATATTTATTAGGTTGCAACGTTTCGAAGCCAACCAGCAGGCCTCCTTTTCAAGCTCCAAAGTAACTGTATCTAATTAGTACACTAAAATTATATTACAATATTAAACTACGCATGTAAGGTACAATAAAACAATCACAGTTAAAAAATACAAATAAGGACCAGCCGTTGAGTGTGAAGACAAAGGAAGGACTAACAAAAAACGTAAACAGTTCACGAGAGGTAAAGAGATGTAGATGTGGCATGGATGTTCAGTGAGGGGACCAGTTTTTTAATAAACAATGATTTATTAATTGTTAAAATCTTATGATTGGAAGCTCTGCCCAAAACTTTAAAGTCCTTGTACTGAATAGAATACCTACATTTATCGGTATCATTCTTGACCTGTTGGTGTGCTTCCCCTGCTTCATTGCATGTATGTTTGTATATATATATATATATATATATATATATATATATATATATATATATATATATATATATATATATATATATATATATATATATATATATATATATATATATATATATATATATATATATATGATATATATATATATATATATATATATATATATATATATATATATATATATATATATATATATATATATATATATATATATATATATATATATATATATATATATATATATATATATATATATATATATATATATATCCTGATCTATGCTATATATCGTTGATATAATGATTTATCGCCTTCCGTTTATTTTTAATTGCGTATCTATTTCTGATGCTACCACTGGACTGGACGATAGTGAACGAGAATAATGAAGGAAGTGTTTTTTGGTAAATAAGAGTCGTGATAAGTAGCCCGTCTTGAAATTTGTGAGCAATTTCTTCCGAGCGATTACAGCCCAAGCGAAGTCGTAGAAGTATTTCTCATCTTCACGTATATTGAACCATTCATAAAAGTATTTCTCAGCTCTTTCATATATTATTTAACTATTCATGTCCTCCCTTCGGGCATTTCTTGGGTATTTTTTTTCATTTAGCAGAGATTCCCTTTCACTAATCCAACACTTTCTCTTTTTGTCTATTATTTTACCATAAAAAATGGATTGCATAATAAATAGGTTTTCGGTTAGCTGTTTCCGCGGGTAATATTTTCCTGAAATCTGGTTTGATGTTGAAAAATAGTCACATTATGTTTGGAGCAAATAACGTTTGTGAACGTTCGAAATCATTCACATTTTGTAATTAGAGGCTTCTAATAACATTCACCCACTACGTTGAAGTAGTGAAATGTTGTGACTTTAGAGATTCCAGCTGCTATAAGGTGTGCTGAAAGTTTCATTAACTTTCCAACGCCTTAAGATGACAGCTTCTTGGAAGCAGTGGTATCCCCTTGTGTCAACGAGCATTCTTAACAACAGACCTCCTACTTTCTAACCGAACACCAACATACATGCGTAATGATTCACAAGTTTTGTCTGGTTACTCAGTGAAAGCTGGAAAATGATGATTTATGAACTTACGCAACCACGACATGTTGAAGCTTCATCTATATGCTTTCCTTGGTGACAGATCGTCACATCTCATTAGTGTTTCCCAGAAGACTGTGTATATGTTTATGTCTCTATCGTCGAATGATTGGATGACAAAACAAAATCTATAAAAATAAAACCCTTGTCCAAATGTCAAAAGTTTCTTCCATTCATAAGGAGGCTTCTCTGTCTTTCGTGTTCTGACTTCTTGAAAGCGAATTCACCCGTTGATTGCTACAACATTTGTGTCCCAATTCTGTTGGTGATTTCAACTCGTCCGTAAGTAAGGTTCCTGAGAGTGGCAGCCTGATAAGCGGAGCCAAGCAAAGAACATTGTGCTCGTAAGTTTGATAAGCATCGTCATTGTTACACAAATCTAGATTTAATTCGATTCGCAAAGATTATAACAGTTTAGGTATCTATTAGGCTTTGGGGATTAAGTATTTTAAAAAGTTATCGCGCATAATCAACAACTTTTTGCAATGGCCTTAATTGACGTGCATGCGGTGTGCAGGTCTGACGGGTAGCACGCTCATTCGGAACTCGCAATAATATAAGCTTCTGCTTCAGGAGCTTTCTTAAGATATTTATAAAATCTTGCGAATGGTTCACAGCGTTCTAATCGGTAAGCTAAAGCATCTGCAAGAAGAACTTGAAAAAGGTTCTTGTTGCAAAAAGGAAATGATCCAGGTTTTCGGAAATAAACCAAGTGACAGAATAACGATTATAAATCAGGCTTAGTCTTAGTTCCACAGCCTGCCGCATGCCGACTGACCGTGAAATGGGATTTTACCGATATTCAGCAGCTCTGGAAAGCCTGTGTTATGCCCCGAAAGAAAATTTCTGGGTGGAGAGAATTGTAAGACCCCTTGTAACGTGGATGTTAATTGCGATCGGATCTTTATTTTTTATTATTCACTTTCTTGTATTAGGGTTAACTATTGCTCGTGCTTAGTCGAATGTATTACACGAATTATTATATTATATATTTTTGGTAGATAACAATGAAAAAAAATCACTGTCTGTTTGTAATGCTATGACGTGATCCTTGCTGGCAAAAGAGAAGGATGAAACAGATAAATTTTTTTCAAAAGAATAATGTTGCAATTAGAGACTCATTATTCACTGGCTTCCTTTGGTGTTCAGTCGGTTTTAAAGGTTACAGATTCTAAATATCGGACGTGCTTGCTAGCCTTCATGCGCCGAGTGCTTTCTGATATATGGCTCTCTCTCTCTCTCTCTCTCTCTCTCTCTCTCTCTCTCTCTCTCACATACGTACAAAGTATGACCTCGTCCAATGCAAGGTATCTAATGGCTCTGCAGTTGACTATTACCATTAAGAATGTCTTTATTACATGAGAGGATTGTGGTCTGAGACACTGGCATATTGATATATAACAAAGGAAAAGAAAGTCACCCAATGTTCACTCGAATTTTTCTTTCAAGTTTTCCCAGCTTTTTGCAAGTTTATCAGGAAACTGGTGTTCCGTGATTGTATTGTTTTTTTTCCTCTCTCTCTCTCTCTTTGCCTTTCGGGGTCAGATGGGAGAGGGCTTCTGAGATATAATAGGCTTTTATAGCGTACTTAGAGCATTGATGATCATCGCCACGCAATAGCAGTTAATGTTGGTTAAATGGTTGCCGGTTTCACCTCTTTAAATAAGTGTAAAAGCGTTTGCCTGACTGTCCGATTGATTTATGCCTCAACCCCAAGTGGTAGTTTTAGAGCCTTTGGTGGCAGTTAATCTCCTTTCTAGTTGTTTTTTGATATCAGGTAATATCCAATAAAAGAGGTTTTATTGTCGTCCCGCTTCGGGTACGATGTCGTTTGATTATTATTTCCCGGCTTCGCTCACACCGGCCTTCTTTGCATACACGGCTTCGGCGCAAATTGGCAAACGGCAATTATCCTGTAATTGATTGCTGTTATTTTTGATGGAATTGCAGGCGCTTAAGCTGTCGTTAAAAGTTAGCCTGTCATTAAGTCTGTATGAATGCCATATCGTTTTGAATTCCCCCCTTGTTAATCTCAAGTCTTCAGAACTGGTTGTGAGGTGGCTATTAAAATCTTGATTTTCTGGTGCTAAACTTTGACAGAGAAACTGAAGTTTCCCTGATGTCGAGAAGAAGAAGAAGAAAAAAAAAGTGGTACTCCACCCTGAGGCAGATGGTGGACCTAGACAAGAAAGTCGTGTGGGAGCAGCAAGTTTTGTCTCCTCGTTCAAGTGTTACATCTGATTCACTAATGGCCTCGGGAACCATTTGTACATAGCTCGGGTTTATTTGTCCTCCATCGCCTTCTCCCTCCTCCAAATCTCCCCTTCTGCTTCTTGTCTTTGTTTGCAACAGTTGGCGAGCTTGTTTGGATCATACGTTGCTCACTAAAGTTCATATCATGATCTCCGTTTTTGAAATGTATCTTCCAGAGATTGTTATATTCCTATTGGTTTTTTTTTTTTTTTAGGTTAATCATACCTCTCGACTGATTTATTTTCTCGTATGTAAATCCCGTTGCTGCATGCATATCCTATAAACCCTCTACAGTAATCGTTTTGAAGGCATGTTAACGAGTACTTCTATTATTAGCTTGTGTCCTTAATGCAGAGAATTTGTTTGCCCTCATTTTTTCACGTTATGCATGTCGGGATTATAAAAATTTTATTATATTTATTATAGCATCAGCTTACATAAACAAGTGCTTCAGTACGGGGAAAATTAAATTGTTTATCTTTTGGTAATAAACTACTTTATTATTAATGTATTTAGAACCAGTAGCTGTTTTTTTCGCTCTACCCCTGTATACCCTTTTCTAACTATATATAAAGATATATACACTATATATATATATATATATATATATATATATATATATATATATATATATATATATATATATATATATATATATAATATACACATATACACACACACAGAATTTCATGTAGGTTTCAGAAGTGTTTTCATACAAAAATTTTGCTCTCTCTCTCTCTCTCTCTCTCTCTCTCTCTCTCTCTCGTGCGCGCGCGCGCGCGCATCTCTTGAAATTAAACCGAAATTTTAACTTATGAGAATTATATCTTTCCGCAGGCTGAAATCAACATATAATTAGATTTGGGTCGTTAATCGAATGTTAGAAGACGACTATTCTACAAATAACTTCGTCTTTATCTCATTGTAAAATATCTTCACTGCAATGTATGCTTAATTTTCACTAGCATTTTCCGAGGTCATCCTTTCTAAGGAGCACTGGACAAACACGAGTAGCCATTTTCTGCTTTTTTGGCTGAAATGTTTTTGCAAAATAGGACCCTGTGGCGTCTTGCCCGTGGCATTGCTCCACCTCATTGTAGTTTCATTCTTGAAATTCTTATCTGATGTGTCTACCTCCTTGGTCGATGACGGTACTACAGCTGCTCCTTTCTGCAGCTCCCTCCCTCGCAATCATCACTCGTTACTGTCGTATGTATAGATGATTATACTCATCTGTTTCTCTTATATCAGCTTTCTCTTGACGTTCGTTTTCTGCCTCTGCAATGTACTGAGGACTGGACAGCAGCTCATAACCTTGATGTAGCGCATATCAGTAATATTCATAAATTCCTTAAAAAAAATCATTCGTTCATCATTTTAAGACCCCGAAATTCAACTATAATATATTGGTTTTATGAACGGACAAGGTATTAGTGACGCATAAGGGAAAATGTAAGCTTCAACTTTGATTATAGCTTCAAAAATATGGTGCATATTTATATTATCCACTTCATAACAGTTTCGTAGTTTCTATACGACCTTTTATCGGTATTTAAATGGCAACGCATAATTACTAGGAACTGTTTGTTATTCATCTTGTGAAATCTAGTTTGTCCCCTGATGAAAAAATAGCTTTCTGGAAATTACCGTCAAATATTCAGCAACATTAGAGAGGAGCCCCACGAAAGTGCTACTGATGCTGAGTATGCATCTGGAAAGTTTCTCAAAGAAGCCTTATAATTGTACAAACGGTTCCATGCAAGTATGAAATGTTTACGATTTCTTTTTCTTTTGAAGTACTCAGTTTTAATTTCCACGAGACGATAGCCTTTACTATTTTATATTATGACACGAAGTACCCTTGCAAATTAGAAGTTGTTTCCAAAGTAACAGATTTCATTGATGAACCTTTGACTTCTCGTTCTGGATTCTTGAATGCAACCGATTTCTTCTTGCTCCATGGAGAATTAACGACTACCGCCCTCCCCCGGAGGGGAGGCGTTCACAGCGTGATACTAAGTAGAGCAAGAAGATTTCAATAACGAAGAGTTGGCATCGGTGCCGTGTGCGTAATTTATTCCGTATATGTGCTTCAAGATGCGAGTTGTTGTTAAGGGAAGGCATCTCGCTGGTGTACCAACACTTAATGCGTCATTAGCATTTATAATTAGGTGAAAAAAATGCCGAGGTAGCTGGGTATCCCATGCAAATTAGCCCGCTTATATCTCAGCATTATTTCCGAATAAACGACTCGAGGACCAGCCGAGTAAACTCGTTTATCTTAGATAAGAAAGGGAGGAAAAAAGTGAGCAAATATGAATGTATTAAGATGGAATTAATCATGGTTGCCAGACCTGTTTTTTGACCGAAGGACCTGCTCTTCGGTATGTTTATCTGGCGATCTTTGTTTATAAACGCCCTCGACAAGCCTGGCTTTGGACTCTCGCTGTTCTGATGCTCAGATTCTGTCTCGCGCGAGATGAGCCATTTTCTATCTACAGAGGCTGCAACGGGAAATTCGGGAACGCATTTAGAACGCGTCAAGTTCTCCCTTTTTTTCCTTTTTACATTGGAATGATATGATCAAAATATCTTCTGGTCATAATTCAGGCACCGAAACGTGGCCCTCTTTTTTTATTTATTATTATTATTATTAACTTTCCTTATTATTATTACCTTAACCTTTCACTCAGTTGGTGTAATTGTACCTATCTGGGTGGTTGTCCTGTCGACCTTTAGTAAAAAAATAAAAAAAACTAGAAGACGAAAATGGATTTTTATATAAGATTTTTCCTTTACTGTGAACACCTTTAAGTAAGTTTGTTGGTGTACATTGATTGTCTTTCTTTTCTTCATTTTGATTTTATCGGACATATGAAGATAATGTATAACCTAATAAGCTTTGTAATAGGAGCCATGCACGTGGTACCGATGACGAAGTGGAATTTTTCCCTAATCCTTTACCTTATATTGCATTCATTATTTGGATAATTTTTGATATTACTAATGGGTAACATTCCAAAATAAAATCCGACCGAATTAGTCCTAACGTTTTTCATTCGAATATTTCACAGTTATTTAGACGATTTTAATAACTTTATAGCTGGTATTTAACAACAAGGTATTTTACGTCTCTATTTTATCATATCGGTCAGAATGGTTTTAATCTAAATTATATTTTGATTCGAATTTCCTGGGCCACCTAATCCATCATGTTTAAAAGGTATTAGATCGCAAAGCCTCTGGCTTTCGATACAACTTGAGGGATTTTCTTATCTCACCGTTAATCTGTTTACTCGGCTTATACGATAGTGACGAGAGGAGCAGCAATAATGATGATGAATGTGATGGCATTGCAAGTGATGGTGGTTATGGTAATGGTGGTACTACAAGGTAGCAATATTGAATGAATCGACTGAATAAATTGAAGACCGGGTTTCTCTCATTTGTTCAAGTAGGTAATTTTCAAAAAGTTGATAATGTCTAAGGTTTTATATTTGCTCCAACTTCTCCATAGGGGGTAGTGCCGTCAGTGCACCTCATGTGGTGCATTGTAGGCATTACTTAAGGGTCCTTACAGCTTTCCTTCGGTCCATAGCTACAACCTCAAGCTCTGTCATTCCTTTTACTGTACCTCCGTTCTAGTTCTTTCAAACCTTCTTACTGTCATTTTCCCTTTCATTGCTGAATGACCCTATAGGCCCCAGCGCTTGGCCTTTGGCAGAAATTCTGTATTCTGTTCTGTTCAAACTTATACCTCGCTTTTTGTTGCTGATGACACACGCTTTCGAGTGTGATGTTTGCATTCATTTTCCTTATAATCTGTGCAGTAGTTTCAATTACATTGATAGTCATTTGGTTGTTAATGAATTTCGCAAATATTTCTCTAATCAAGATGTTCTGACTTTCTTGACACACACTCGCACGCATATATATATATATATATATATATATATATATATATATATATATATATATATATATCTATATATATAATTATATATATATATATATATATATATATATATATATATCTATATATATATATATATATATATATATATATATATATATATATATATATATATGATCATATATACTTATATATATCATATATATATATATTATATATATATATATATATATATATATATATGTATATTATGATCATATATACACATATATATATATATATATATATATATATATATAGATATACATATATATATATAATATACTATATATCTATTATATTATGACTGTTAAATATTTGCTGTTTAAACAGAATTCCCTAAAACACTTATAAAAGCGCATATTAAAAATTCCAAAAGGAAGAAAGTAAAAATGTTTGCTGTTAAAACAGAATTCCGTGTAATAAAAGGAGCCCATAAAAGCTCCAAAAGGTAGAAAGTAAATATTATATTTCAGAGAACAACTGTCTCCCTCAACAGGCAAGTCTATGGATGAAATAAGAATGACAGAAACGCGGTGTTTATACCGCTGGAGTGATGAACTCTTGGCATAAATACCACTTTTCTTTAATTCGTATTTCATTCGTATACTTTCCTTGTAGAAGGAGACAGTTGTTCTCCGAATATAACATTTACTTTCTACTTTTTGGCGTTTTTATGTGTTCCTTTTATTACAATTATATATATATATATATATATATATATATATATATATATAATATATATATATATATTAACAGTAGGCTATTTCGTCTCATGGAGCCTGGCTTCCCCCCGCCCCCGACTACCACAATACCTAACAACTATCCATTGACACATTCACACTAACTTCTGCATCATTGATGAACCTTATATGAACAAAATATTCAGAAATACAACCACTTCAAACACCTTCAAAAAAGGCTCATCAACAGTACCTACTCAGAGATTATTAAAAAATGACCATTTATAATGTGTGGAGGATATACTAGAATATATATATATATCTTATATATATATATATACATATATATATATATATATATATATATATATATATATATATATAAACATATACATATATATATATTATGTTAATAATAAAGGTTGCCCGTAAAAACACGAAAGACCTTGGTATCCAGAAGCTCGAGAATGTGATAAGAAAGATTGAGTGGTGCAAATGTCTGGAGAAAGAAGCTGGTCAGAAATCTACTGATTTTGTCTTGACCACAGATGCTTGACATATCAGATTTCGTGGAATGTTTACGAATGTGGAAGTACCTGTTATTTCTCTGGAGACACTCATGTAAAGGTATATGCTTGTGTAATATATATATATATATATATATATATATATATATATATATATATATATATATATATATATGCTTAAAAAATCACTGTAGATGCACGTGACTTCATAAATAAGCGAATACCACAGGAAAATAATAGTCAGAAATCCAAGCTCTTTCGTCTTTGCTCAGGCATCGTCAAGGAGTTAATGAAGTACAAACTGTACATTGGAGATAAAGGTCTCAGGTACAAACAAGATCAAGAATACCAGATGGTTAATTGTCAAAAGGGTAAAAATTAAAAGAGATAATCCAGGATTATCGATATCACACGGTCACAAACCTAACCGAAACTACAATGTATCTTTACAGTCCAAAACCTGTAAAAACTGAATATATTAATTTTGTTTCTTATATTTATCTACAACTTTTTTTCATAATGAAAGCATCAAGTTTAAATAAACCAAGACTTAAATTTAGAACATTTCTATTATTTGACTTGAAACAAGATTCAATGATATTCCTTATAACTGTGTCATTACATGGGATTAAGGTTCTTGCTTGACTCCAGTTTAATATGATGGTCTAAATCTTTCTATTTGTACGAATAATGCATTCGATATTTGCCCAGTTCTCACAGAATATTGATGTTGCTTGAGACGTTGTGAAAGAGATTTACCGGTCTGTCCGTAATGACTTTATCACACTTTTTGCAAGGAAATTTCATATATGCAGCCTGGAAGATCTTTAGGAGAATTTTTTATTATGAAACTCTTGACATTAATATTACTGAAAATAACATTTATGCTATGTTAAATAGCTTTAAAATTCTAGGAATATCTAAAAACCTTTCATCATAGGGTAATTTTAGAATGTTATGCTTACTAAATTCAAGTTTGTCATTAGTTGAATAAAATGTTTTTCTAGCTCTTTTCCATGCCACATCTATAAAAGTCCTTGGGTATTCAAGTTTCAATGCAATATCATAAATAGTTTATTGACGCTGAAATTAAATATATAAATCTATCAAAAGGGAAGACTAGGAAAAGGCTTCAGTTCATGTAATCGCAGTTTAGAGGCTGACAACGTCTCGCAGAGTTACATGGCATAGTCAAGACTTAAATTGACATAGTGTAAATTGTAAACTAACAAAATATATAAAAATGGGGAAAAATATATCACTAAAACGACACGGGCATGACCCACCCCGACTGCAACCACCTTTCTGGTGAAGAATATTGTATATAATTTAGGGAAGTTATATGTAACAGTGATTTTATGAGGATGTAATTATTATATAATTTATTTACAAACAGTGCTCATGCTGAGAATAATGCATATATTATCATTTGCAATTCAAAATAGTTCTGAACAATATCCGTTTGCATTGCACTAAGTAAATGAAACTAAATAAGCTTAAAACTTTTTAGGGCACATTTTTGATATTTAAAATTACAGAATTTTATCCTAAATTAAGTGTCCTTATCAGCCGCGGCAATTTCCCGAATTTGGGGAATTTTCCCAAGATTAGCCATCAGACTGATGAATGTCAGTTAGAGGAATATTGCAGGCCACTTTGAGGCCATTATATTAGGCTAGAATTCACCCAGTGGTAGACTCACAGTCCCACGTCATGGGAATGTTACTTAAAAGGTTATTTATTCAAGGCTTGAGAGCTTGATTTTTATATTTATCGATACTTAAACTTTCTCTTATCGAAGTTTAAACTTTCGCTCATCAAAGTTTGCTGATTAATGCTTTCTCATTTGATCAACGTTCCCTGTAGGAGATGGTAAACCAGCTTGGGATTTTGCTCATTTTGGACTCTCAAGTTTAATACAAGTTTCGCGACCTTGTTACTTGAATGAAAAAAAAAAGAAGAACTAGAAGTGTTTGTTTACTGTATTACAGTCTTTGGGAAACTCAGGTTTCTGTGCCAAGAAAATTATGGATGTGGATAGCAAAAGAGTCGAAACTCTTCTAAATGTTGTCAAACAAGCAACGGTGAATACTAGATGTTTCTGTGATCGTTAGTAAGTATAGTGCTTTTGTTTTGTATTTACGTAGGCGCCGGTCAGTTGATGGAATCGTACCATTGTCAAGTCGTGTTAACAACTGCAATAATGAACGCAGTATGGTGTTCAATATTTTTCTTGTTGGGGATGCTTTGTAATAGTGATGACAATTTTTGATCTTCGATTCTTAAACATTAATTTCATAATCCCTATCCTTTATGAAATTCATGAAATTTTATATGCAGATTAAAATAGAAATGATTTGTGTACGAGGGCATATATGCACAGGAATATCGTAGCTCACACATTCAGAACAAATAAATAAAAAAATGAGTAGTATATTAAAAAGAAAATAACAGCAAACCTTTTATGCTCGAATATTTTCCCAATTCCTTTTAGAGATTTGAGCGTCGGGCTCTCTGATGCTCGTTTTTAATGTTTATCGCAGAAACATCAGAATTCTCCAGATTTTGCATCATCACGGGGCGAATCGAATGTTACTTTCATTTTTTTTCTCTTGTCCACGGACACATGAATTGAATAGCCCCTCGCTTCCATTCTCTTATTTTCGTGTTGCGAGTGTTAACGACTTAAGTAGTTAACGTTATTCGTGTTATTGCGAGAGAGTTGCTTTTGTGAATCATGTCTTTTGTGTAGGACCTCTGGAGCAGATAGATTGGAGGTCTCGGTGTTATTATTTCAAGTATCTTCGGTTTCAGTTTTTCGGAGGATTTATTTCGTACTGTTATTGTCGTTATTATTCGTCAAACGGTAATTCATTTGATGTACCGGCATTTTTTCATCATGTGTTAGTTAGATATTAATTTTTTACTCTTCAGACTGGGTCAAGAGAAACCGCCAGGTATTGGGGCAGAGGTTCTGAATTGGATGTATGAGGAAGGGACACTAAATGACATCAGTAAATAGAAACTGTAAATGTTTAGTTTAGCTCCCCCTTACTTCCACAGCCCCCCTCCCCCCACCTTCTGCACGTAACCACGCGTAAAGAGAGCACAACTTAGTTGTTTCCACGGAGCAGAGATAAGACACAAAATAATGAAATATAGAGAAGTTTAAGTTTAAATACCAGTGAAAACCAGAGTGAAAAAACACGAAGGTTCCTGTTGCAAACTCGGGTTATTCTTGCAGTGCCATTTCCGAAAATCATAGATATGGAAAAGGAATAAAAAAAAATATACGAAGAATTTGAATAGTGTAAATGAGTGAGAAGAGAAAATTCTTCATCAAGTAGTATTATTAGCCGGTCATTTCTCTTCAGTCATATGGGATTGAATATGCTCTCTCTCTTCCTTTCTCCTCCTTCTCTTCTCGTCTCTCTCTCTCTCTCTCTCTCTCTCTCTCTCTCTCTCTCTCCTCTCTCTCTCTCTCTCTCTCTCTCTCTAACAAGTTATTTCCTGATTGATTATTATTATTAGTATTATTCAGGAGATGAAAACTATTCATGCGGAACGCAGAAAGTGACAAAAAATGAGTTTTTTTTTTTCTAATAAGGGGATTGTAATGGTAATCGTTTCATAGCAAAGAAAGATAAAGGAAAGGAAAACGCATCTTCGAGAAGTTATGCAGCAAGGGGGCATTCGCGCAGGTGTTGGAGGTGCCTGTTCTCATGATTGTTCTGGAATCGTCGGGCGTGTTGGGGAACGCAACAGGCGCCGAAGTGTCGTGAGAAACGCCGCGATTTCTGATGTAATACTTCGTCCAGATCCTTCTAAGATGTTCTAATAAATACGACGGACGAAGTAGGAGAAGGCAGATCATCAGTAAGAGCCACAGATCAGATTATCAGTGAGAGATCAGCAGCAGAGATCATCAGAGTGAGATAAGAGAAGAAAGACGAAGGATCAGAGAGAAAAAGGAGCTCGAGAGTTGGTTGAATTCTGGTCAAGTCGTCGTCAGGAGTGGACGACCAAGATATTTTCGACGTTGAGTAAGCCTTGAGAGAAGAAACTTTCTACTAGAGATTTCGAGGAGTTCCTGCCCTTCGAGTATCAAGAATAGACATTGCCTTCCGCAGTACGGAGTCAAGAAGACGACTAAAGTTCCACCGTTCTCCTTTGTGAAGCCACCGCTTCGAGTCGCAAAACTGGCCAGCAAGTATTTGAATGACCTCACTTCTTCCCCAGTTCACGCATTGTAAGATTTTGCCTTTTTTATGTAAATAGGAGATACCATTCTGCATTTATCTTTGTTAGTAAGCTTGTAAATAAACCTTTGTTGTGTTAGTGTTTCTTTCTATATTCGTATCCCCAGTTTCAACTGTTGGTGTTGAATTCTTTTTGTTTATCCTTATAACGAACTTGGAGCGGACCTCTCTCAGAGGCCGTAACAGGGATGACCTCAGTTTGATTTAGTCATTACTCTCTTAGTGATAGAGTATCCTAATTGATCATATATATATATATATATGTGTGTGTGTGTGTGTGTGTGTGTGTGGGTGCTTGAAGTTATAGTTTTATATGTACACGCGCGCATGTGAGCATGTGTATAGCGCCATGGTAGACTCGTAACTATGAAATACATCTGGCTAAACTGCAATACTCTCATTAATGCATACCCTTTGGTAAGCCTCTTAGTTTTTACTCAGTAATGTCTCGTCATATTTCTATGATGGCCTTTAGCTGCTTTCTTACCAATATTTTCAATTCATTACTACATACAAAGAGATTGCTTATGAATTCATCGTTACTTTCAGACGGGATTTTTTCTCAAATGAGCAAAGTTACCCTTCGCCAAATCTCTAAATCTCTAGCAGAGAGTTTCTCTCTCTCTCTCTCTCTCTCTCTCTCTCTCTCTCTCTCTCTCTCTCTCTCTCTCTCTCTATGAACCCAACTTTTGGAATTAGTTCCCCAAAAGGTAAGACTTGTCTCTCACAGAGTTCTGAACTGCAGAATTAACCGTTTATTTCCTACTGCCTCTTTCTACCTCCAGGCTCGATTGCTCTTAACATTTATACCTTCAATACGCATCTATCAACATAAACCCATTATCAGAAATTCTTGTAAAGATAGCCTTTAATAGATTATCGTTTTCGGGTGAATGGTTAGCGCATCCCAGTTAAGATCACTGGGAGAAGCTGTTACCTGAACGCCTTGAGAGCTATTTTTTCTCATTTTGTTCACTGAGAATCCAGGCCTGAGAGAGAGAGAGAGAGAGAGAGAGAGAGAGAGAGAGAGAGAGAGAGAAGGGTATAGGATAGAAGGAAAAGACAAGCATAGTGATGATCCCATAGCATGACAGCAGAATGAATGAAACTGTTTCTGACATTGACAAGTGTGCTCTCACCATATAGTGAATGTATCTGTATCGAGATGTTATATCAAGCGGGAACTGTCTGGGCGTCCTTTGAGCAGTGCTGTGAATTCTTCGGCAACGCGAGTTGAGGGATAAGTAACTGACGATGCAGTGCTGTGAATTCTTCGGCAACGCGAGTTAAGGGATAAGTAACTGACGACGCAGTGCTGTGAATTCTTCGGCAACGCGTGTGTCCTGCAGTTTGAGGGATAAGTAACTGATGACGGTTGTGCTACAGAACAAGGCCTTTCGGAAATATGGTCATCTAGTGTAGGATTCTTAATTTGACACGAAGCTTTTTTGGCTATGAGGTATGCATTGCGAGAACGCGGACTGCTTTACCGGCTGGTTCTATAAAAGGAAAAGTTATCATTAATTGTAAATTAATGCGGTGGGTATCCATGCAGTCTTGACCACCTTCGGAAGGAAAGTTATGTTTTTTATTTGGTTTGTCTCTCTGACTGTTATCAAGGTTAGTAGAAAACTAAGAACAGAATTTTGCAATGTTACTTGGAAAGATTCGCTTTGTTACAATGAACAAGCGAAGGGATTTTGTAGAGGAATCGAGTCGGGATTTGGTTTCATGTTTTTTTTTTATCATTATTTACTGTTAGTATCGCCTATATATAATATATATTATATATATAATATCTAGCTATATATATATATATAAATATATAATATAGAATATTATATAATAGCTTTAAAATTAATTTTTCCCAGTTTCCTGCTCTTTGTTAAACAACTTCTAAATGACGCAAAGGTTTGGAAAACTATGGAAAAAGGTTCTAACATTCGTGGAATGGTTTGGCTTAGGTGCGAACTCGTTGAATGCCCCCTGCAATTATTATTATTTATTTTATTAGTTTCTATCCTTAAACCGACGTTGTGTATAAATAAACGGATGACGTTGCAAAAGCCAGAATTGCAAGTCTTATTATTATTATTATTCATATTTTTTTTCTGTACTGTGATGAGTGTTCAAGATGCTCAATAATATTTGGCTTTCCTTCGAAAACCGGTCCCAGTCTCAGGAAATATTAAGGCCAACTGCTGCGTCGGAACAGATGCTCTAGGCTGTTTTCTTGTTGGTCCCAAGCTAATTCTGTCTTCTCACATTACCATATGCGCTAATTTTGTCTTTTAAAAGGGATGATGTCCTTGGTAGGGGTTGAAATAGTACGCTGTGATTGCATGTTATTTGTCGTGGTTATTAACCTGCTTTTGACTTTGATGATCTCGGCTATATTTAGAACTGTACAATGAAAACACCCCTGATTTATCCATTTTTTTATTAGCATCAACAGGCACCTACTTATGAAGTGTAACTTGACAGTGAATTGCTAACTTTAATGGTTTCTTTTTAAACTCACAGAGTTTCATACGTAGAATCCGTTGTGAATTTATTTCCCGAAATAAATCGCTGAATAATATCTATAAGTTTCTAGTTCCTTCCCATTTTATGCAAATTTAGTACGAACGAAACTAATGGAAATTTAATGAGGCACATGTTTGCCCTGAGATTAAGGAAGTCTGATTTCGTACTCTCTGACAAAGGGCGGTCAAGCATAGCTTGCTAGATACGATCTGCTTAGTTCTAAGAACACAATGATTGTTGTATAATTATAACATAATTTGGTATAAATTTAAAATGAATGAATGGGAGCTCTAGACTAAGCTTCGTTCAATTTTACACCATCTTAATTGCTCTATATTGTATTCAATTACGATCCTAAATAAAATATGGCGAACTGGCTTTATGCAGTTGGCCGTCGTATCGCTTAAATGTTAAATTGCACTTGTTGTACTTGCACTTCATCTTGGAAATGTGTGTAATTTCATGACGTAGATTATGCTTCTTACGCCTTTACAGCATTTACCTCATGCGGTGCACTGTAGGCATTGCTTAAGGTCCTTTGCAGCCTGCCTTCGACCCCCTAGCTGCAACCCATTTCCTTCCTTTTACTGTACCTCAGTTCATATTCTCTTTCTTCCATCTTACTTTCCACCCTCTGTAGCAGTTATTGCATAGTGCAAATGCGACGTTTTCCTCCTGTTACGCCTCTCAAACCTTTTACTGTCAATTTCCGTTTCAGCGCAGAATGACTTCATAGGTCCCAGCGCTTGGCCATGGGCCTAAATTCTATGTTCAGTTCAGTTCAGTTGTACAGCATTCAAAACTTCGGCACTTGAACCACCAAAATAGCCATCCTCTTTAAGGATAATTGTTACCTAAGCGAAGAAAAATCAATCGTGTTTCTTCTTTTGGCATTCGTTGTCTGTCTCTCTCTCGACGTATTTGAGGCATTGAAAAGTGTTCTGGATGAGGGTCTGTTTTTTCAAAACTTGCTGCTTTTGGCTGCGTTTTCCCCCTCTAAAGGTTAAAGTTTTGTGAACTGTTATGTAAAGTAAATCTTGGCGCTACGACTTCTGATTCCTTAGGGTTCTATTCACTTATAAGGCTCTTTTCTGTCGCCTACTCTGTCTTCCACAGTGATCATTCTGCGTCTGTTGTTCCTCTCTTATCTTATATGAACTTTCCACGTTTCTTTGTCCTTCAGTTTTCAGCGTTCTTTAGCGTTCAAAGTCAACGTCCGCCTTTGCCTTTCACTGTTTATCTGGAGGATCATAGGGAATCCGGCGCTGAATAATCCTGATGGGTTCCGGCGCTTGGTCTTGAAGACCTAAATTTCATAATCAATCAATCAATAATGGGAATCCTATATTGATTTGTATCGTATCTTTAAATATGGTTTGTCTGTTCCGTTTCATAAGAATACAATTCAGTTTCCTTTTTTTCTAATAACATTTTAATTCAGGTAAATTTAAATATGGATTAGTAAGATTGCATTTCAAATCAAGTCCACTTCAGACCTTATAAATGATCATTTACTACTCTTAGATTCTTAAATCTCATATCTGAAATATCATTGTCATATTGCTCGACTTTTTTTTATTCTTTCTCTTCAGGTCTGGATCACGAACAGTTAAATAGTCTCTCTCTTTTTAGAGGTCCTGTTATTCTTGCGAACACTTTGGAACTCACTCCTTTTTCCTGTTTTCCACGATTCTTAGTTTTCTTCATTTGAAATTTCAAGACTTGATCATCAAAAAACTTGGTTCTTTCTCTCTCTCTCTCTCTCTCTCTCTCTCTCTCTCTCTCTCTCTCTCTCTCTCTCTCTCTCTCTCTCTCTCTCTCCATTTCCTTTGTAAAGAGGCTGAAGAAATAGTAGTATTGTTTTGTTTTTAGTGTTTGAAGTGTGTTTTAGAAACTATGGTGGGGTATTGCCAGCAGTTCTTTAGTTTTCTTGCATATGAAAAGAACTTAAAATATCTCGAAATTAATTTCGTTTAATTCTGGGTTAATTCATCTGAATTCTCAGCAACGGAAAGATTGACTCGAATGACTGCAAACGTCTTTTTATTTTATTAGTTTTGTTACTAGCAGTGGTTCCCAACCTTTTTAGCAGGTGACCTCAATCATGCTCCTCCAGCCATAACCGGGACCCCACTGCAGTGTATATAACTATATAACATTGTATGTAATGTATGTGTTGCATGTTACTACATTACTGACTGCGAGGTGTAAAAGCAAGGAACTCGAATAATTTTCTTGTTAGAGGTGTTATAAGGCTAAAAAAAGAAGATACAAAATAAACACTTTAATATGAATATTTTCATCAGAAAAATTTGTGTTACATTCCACGATGGCACACTAAAGATAAAACAGTTTCTTTATCAACTGATAACTGGTTTCAATGGCAGCCTTTGGGGCTGGGTTTCACCAGTGCGACACTCAGGGACACTAGCATTTAAAATACATCGTTAAAATTCTCTCTCTCTCTCTCTCTCTCTCTCTCTCTCTCTTTCATCTCTCTCTCTCTCTCTAATATATATATATATATATATATATATATATATATATATATATGTGTGTGTGTGTGTGTGTGTCTATATATATATACATATATATATATATATATATATATATATATATATATATATATATACATCTATATATATATATATATATATTTATTTATGAAGCCAGCAAAGTTGGTTATAAATGTCTTGAGATAGTATTGGTGGTTAGGATATTTGCATTAAAATGAAAATACCACCCAAAACAATTTTTTATGCATAATCAGCAGTAATATACTGTATAATTTTGGCAACATAGAAATATAGCATAAGCTGAAAACATCTCATAATAAGGAATTCATGTTTTTTTTTGTTTTTTTTTAATATAGTGAGACTTGTGAGTGCTTGGCGACCCTAGGGTGGTCTAGCGATTGATTGGCCACTGTATTGTAGTAATAAAAAGGAATCTCTGGTAGGTGGCGGGCAGTATGAGGGCTCCCTGCTCTCCCTTTGGAATAGGGGTTAACGATACCAGTTCTTATTTACAGGGAACAGCAACAAAAAAGTATAAAAATAATTAATAAAATAAAAAAGGGGTAAAAATATATTCATCTTCGTGTACGGAACCTGAATTAGATGTGTTCACTGGTGTATGTATGTCTGTCTGCCTGACCGGAATATCTCTGAGAAGGAAGGAATAGACTGCATTACGTACGATTATTTGTTGCATTCGTTGCAACCTCAAGAAAATTCAGGACTTGGGCCGTGAATTGCTGACATACGAATGAAATGAAGTGAATATTTCGTCAACAAATTCTGGCAGAAAGTTACACCTCATCCCAACCTATTAAGATTTCAAGTGGGTCCGGACAACTAACCGGAACCGGTTCATAAAAAACTTGTATTTAGTCGGTTGACGACGGCGAAGGTATGCGGTTCTAGTTTTCACTCGGCATTTTATATTTCTGGAATTAACGTCGAATGTTATAGACGATTTTTAAATCTGGTTTTACAGTCATTTTGGAATAGATCATTGTAACATGACATTGCTTGACAGGAGCTGATTGACGAGAGTTGTGCGAATGACAGCTTGACCATTTTGATAATTCAAGTTTCAATAATTTATTTAGAAATTAAGAATTCAGTATTCAGTATCCTCGGACAATAGCCGTGCTAAACTGATCCCTCGTGTATGATTTTCGTATGCAGCATAAAGCATAAATATTGTTGTGTGTATATATATATATATATATATATATATATATATATATATATATATATATATATATATATATATGTGTGTGTGTGTGTGTTTATAGATATAGATATATATATATATATATATATATATATATATATATATATATATATATATATATATAGATATATAAATATATATATTAGATATATATATATATATATATATAATATATATATATATATAATATATATATATGAATAGGATGGAGAAAGCCGCGTAACATCATACCATCATACATGTATTTTCCAAATTTTCGAGACTTTGGGTCTCATCATCAGGGCTGTAAAAATTAATATACAAAATATCAAATTAAAAGGGACTTAGAAAAGAACGTCAGTATTAATAATTAATAAAAATTGAAGTAAACGTAAAAAGTTAAATATAATAATTTAAAAAATGAACTAAAAAAAATGAAATAAAAAAATATATATATATAAAAAATTAAAAAGTGAAGAATGCTTAAAAGTTAGTACCTATCTCTATGGAGTTCAAAAAAACTGAGTGACGTTGTCTGGTTTGGAAAGGAGGACGTCAACTATGCTATATATAGAACTGTGGAAGAAGTCTGACCATTTAATGGGGGCACAAGCTGTTTGATTGTTAACGACTCCAAAACGAGAGAGAATAGTCATTGGGCGCTTGGGTGACAATACGAAAATCCTTATGTCACCCAAGCGCCCAATGACTATTCTCTCTCTGTTTTGGAGTCGTTAACAATCAAACAGCTTGTGCCCCCATTAAATGGTCAGACTTCTTCCACAGTTCTATATATACATAGTTGACGTCCTCCTTTCCAAACCAGACAACGTCACTCAGTTTTTTAACTCCATAGAGATAGGTACTAACTTTTAAGCATTCTTCACTTTTTAATTTTTATATATGTATATATATTTTTTATTTCATTTTTTTTTAGTTCATTGTTTAAATTTTATTATTAAATTTAACTTTTTTTATGTACTTCAATTTTTTTATTAATTATGTAACTAGAGTCTTTTTTAATTTGTATATTTTGTATATTTTACAGCCCTGATGATGAGACCCAAAGTCTCGAAAATTTGGAAATACATGTATGATGTTACGCTGGCTTTTCTCCATCCTATTTTCATTTTAAATCTACGGCGTTTCCAGATGCCCCAACCTTCCTGTATATATATATATGTATAGATATGCAGAAGCCAGGTACTATATAAATCTATCTATCTATCTATCTATCTATCTATCTATCTATCTATCTATTCTATCTATCTATCTATCTATCTATCTATATATCTATATCAATATATACGGACAGGTATTGGCATAGTGCATTTGTTATTATGTTTCTGTATACTTTATTTTACGATGTGTTACGATCTGCTGTTTCTTTTTGGGATAACTTGAACAAGTATAGTAATTTGACCTGCTTGTCCTCCATCTTGGTGCGTAAGAAAACACGAAGACTTAACCGTACAAGGAGGTAGTTTTCTCAGATGTTTGTTTCTGTATGTCTTAACAGGTACGAAAATCCTCATCTTACTTATTTACTTATAAATATCTTGGATGATTGATGAATGGCAGGACCGGCCAGTAGAATTTTGTTAAGAAATGCGAACATGATATTTCACGAAAAAAATTGGCGTTCCTTTGTCTAAGTAAGGTGACCACGTAGAGGCTAGGAAATATAACATCAGAACGTATCCAAGATTTCCATATTTTCGTAATGACTGCTTTTGCTCCATAAATTAGATGTTACCATATGAGAGGTCCATCACGGTTAGAATAGAGAGGAGGTTGCCATTCATTTTATGGGCAGGTTGACATTGTGGCCGATTCCTTTTCCTTCTGGAAGGGAAGTCTTGAAGTCATTTGCAGATTTCTCTTTCATTTTGGGATTTTAATCAGGAATTGAATAGGAAAATTCTGCTGCCATTCAGGAGTAATTCGAGAGGACCCTTTTTTATGCAGCTTACAAGAAAGTGTAATTTAATAGACAAAGTATAAAAACAAATGAGTAAATAATTAAAATACAAAAGCCCATAGGGCATTTAGTGATTATAAATTTTTTTTAGTATTTAATTTATTTTAAATTTTAATGGTTTTATTTTATTTTTTTTATGTTTGAAAAAGAGCAAATGTATTTAATGTATACTTGTATTCGTGAAAATGCATATACCTTGTACAAGCTTCTTTTAAATTTCATTTTAATTCGTTCATCATCACGTGAGAGACTTATCTCGTCCCAGTTGTAGGCCTATGGCCTAGACCTGGTATTTCCTCCCAATTCTTTGGGCCAGCCCTATGAGAGCTGATAGTCAGCTCAGTGGTCTGGTTAAACTGTTGATATAACAATAATAATAATAATAATAATAATAATAATAATAATAATAATAATAATAATAATAATTAGTAGGGAAAAACTCTCTATCACGAGAGTATATATCATGTTCTAAAGGGTCCACAATAATACAAAGTGTAAAAAGTCCGTGTATAATTTTGAAGACTTTACAGAAAGCTTTCGAACCCTTCCCTGGGTTCATCTTCAGTCCAAATGAACAATAAGTTACGTCAAGTACAGAGGTAAATTTAAAAAACAAGAGCCGTTGAAGATCGTTGACAACGGTCGTTAGCTCGTTAATGGGCCAGGTGAAGAAAGAGGGTAGTTAACAGCAAATAATAATAATAATAATTGAGCGGTTCACAGTCTGAAATCAAGGTTGCTTGGCGTTCTGGGCTGTTTAACCGTTTACTTGACTTTTTCCTGGTCTTCCTGAAATGTGAGTGGTCTTGCTTTCTTTGACATATTTCCTGCTACGGTTTTTACCTAACCTTGTCGTTTTCTGTACTTATTCTGTATAAAAATCCTTTTTAGAAACATTTACTAAAAATTTCAGGAGTATTATAAATGCTGATTATATAAAAACTGTTTATAAATAGTCACATATATCCCCCGTACACATAACTTTTACCTCTCGTAGTTTTTTGCCTTATTCGAACCAGGGAGATTATTTATGTAACAGAGGTGGATGCTTTTGTTCAGTATTCTTGTTATTTTTTCTTTCTCTTGTACAAGGAAGCTTCGATTGGCTCTATCACTGTCAGATAATGATTTGATTCGATGAATGAGTCACACAATCATGATTGGGTTGAATACTGTCAGATATTTGAAGGTAGCTTTCGGATCACTGTCAGCCGCTGCTTCGATTAGCAATATCACTGTCAAAACTTTGTTCAGCTCACGTGTTCTGTTTGCCTTATGGTGAATCTATGAGAGTAGAGGTATAATGATTCTTTCTGTACTAGAATTAAAGCTTGGTTAATGGTGTTTATTAGAAATATATTGAATACCCCAAATAACTAAAGGTACAAGGTCTGTTAATGTAGCAAATAACCCCATAAGCGTTAAGGTTCGTACTGCTCAACTACAACTTGTTCCACTTCTTGTTAGTTCCTCGTTGGACCAGTGGTTTTCGGGCTCGGCTACCAATCCGGTGGTCCGAAGTTCGATTCTCGGCTCTGGCAACGGGGAATCAGAGGAATCTATTTCTTATAATGTGGTTCGGATCCCACAATAAACAGTAGGTCCCGTTGGACCAATTGGTTCCTAGCCACGTGAAATAATCTAATCCTTCGGGCCAACCCTAGGAGAGCTGTTCATCAGCTCAGTGGTCTGGTAAAACTGAGATAGACTTAACTTTTTTTTCCACTTCTTGTTACAAGTATGTCGGTAGACTAAAAATATATGCAGTACCGTCGCGGAACTCTCATATCTATGTGACTGAAGTTTTCGTTTTACCTGCTATATTATCGCTCCATTTCAAGGCCATTTTTAAATCTTTTTTCTTTTGGGTTGGCCTTTCTTAATCCAGGTGAAAACTGGTATATATACCCACTTACAACTGGGTAAACTGGTGTGCGGTAGGCAGTGAGCGATCCGTGAACATAGCAAACTTGAACATAAAGCTGCACCCCTCAGCTGTATTCCTACCACACACACACACACACACGTATGTATGTATGTATGTGTGTGTTTGTGTCTCATAATCAATCAGAGTCCAGTATTATTGTTGCTACATCTACTAATGTTAATATATTATAATTAAAAACACAATCTTACTACAAAAAACAGTAGTTTGGTCTGTCTGTCTATTATCTATAAGCACTTTTCACCGTTGCGGAATCCCACGTAAGTGCTTAATAGTTGACGGGCCAATTCATTAGCATTAGGGGTTAAAGATGGGTGAAGGAGAGAGGGTCTTTCCCTACTCAGTGACTACCTAACTAACAAGACTAAGCCATTTTCAAATCGTTGCTGAATATGGTAAGATAGGGGGGAAAATTACATCCGGGAAAACTACTACTCGGTTGGTAGTTTACGGTAAGCATTGAATTGTGAATTCTTACGTTCTGACAAGTAGGGCAGGTACAACAACATAGGAAATAACAAGAAAAGGAAATAAAAAGTTCGAGCGTTAGCTCGGTAAAAAAAACACCGGTGTTAGATAACTGTTACTTTAGAGTACAGTCACATCGTCTGGGGCCATGGCACCCTGCCTCACCGGCCCCGCTAACTAGTCGTACAAAAATGTTTGAATCCCGTCCCTCTGGAGACTGTTTCTCCAGTTGTCCTTGTAAGTCAGTCATATGTTGTTTATGAGAGCCCAAAAAAGTTCTTCCTAACCTCCTAATTGTCACAGGTAAAAAAGAGAGAAAAAAAACTATCATCTGATTGGTCAACTTAAAATTTTGTTTAAAAATTAATATCCAAAGGCGACTCCCTAATGCAGCAATTTTCCATATTTATCTGATGAAGTTTCGCTTGCAAGTTCATTAAACTATGGTATTAACTCCGAGAGTTAATATCATAGTTGTCGGTGTGAGGTGCTCGGCCGCTTATTACAGAGAGAGAGAGAGAGAGGAC
This sequence comes from Macrobrachium nipponense, assembly GCF_015104395.2. Classification (NCBI taxonomy): domain Eukaryota; kingdom Metazoa; phylum Arthropoda; class Malacostraca; order Decapoda; family Palaemonidae; genus Macrobrachium; species Macrobrachium nipponense. Next base: position 52,239,552 of record NC_061101.1, on the reverse strand, counting down.
AAAAAAATAGGAAGATTCGTTGTAAGAGATTAAAAATTGGAAGGTAGAAAGAAGTCAGTGGGTGCAACGTGACCTTTATGTGAAATCATCTGTAAATAGGGAAAAGGGTAGATAACGTTCCGTCGACAGCAGCATCGGATATAACGGTCAGATAAATAATTTTTCAATTAATCTTCCGAGCCCTAAAGTGGTATTCTGAAGAAGGGAACTCTGTTTTCAGCTGGGCCAATTGCGGAGATATCAGGAGCGAAGACTTGAGATCAAAAGCTCCACGAGATAGGGTGTCCTGGCATAAACAAGATCACGGGGAAGATATTGTTAGATGCGTCTGTCAGACCACTTGAAAAGACTTCATGGCTTGTCTGTTTGTCTCGTGATAGCGCTCTTAAATGACAGGTTAATCGTAACGGAGAAATCAATTAACCAGCACTACTAGGTTCTTATTGTGTGTGCGTTCGTTTATTTGTTTTTATCGCAGTTGGAGTTTTTTTTTTATATAATCCTATATAAATCTCACTCCGTGTCTGACATGTTATCTTCCTTCTCGTTAAAGGACACTGGACCGTTCCCTTATCCTGGTCCGTAAATGTTGGTCCGGAGAATTGAGAAACGTATCAGAATTTTATTCATGTTATTAAGTTTAGAAATTGAATAGACCACAGCGTAGCCATCAGCTGAATCTAGAACTAAGAGCATGGGTGAAGTCAAGTGAAATTCCGATTGCTTTTTATTCTGGCATCATAATTTTAGGAACTGGTATACATTTGGAAAAATTATATATGCTTATATATATATATATATATATATATATATATATATATATATATATATATATATATTCTGAAGCCACTTGGATAGTTCAAAATGAAAAGTCAGAGTGCCAAGCACGCAAGTGCATTTAACATATCTTTGTGCCCCGAAGATGTGTTAAATAAACAAAAAAATGTGCTTACTTTTGTGATTTCTTATATATATATATATATATTATATATATATATATATATATATATATATATATATATCTATATATATATATATATATAATATATATTATATAAAATTTTTATCACGTCACCGGGATTCATATACATACATCAAGCTACAAATGTCCTTTTAATATCCAATTTGCAGTACCTCGAATTACAACGAAGGGGAATTTTTTTAATTGATAATAATTTCTCCTCTCGTGGATCAACTAAAAAATTCCCTTCGGCTAACGTACATGAAAATGTATTAATTCCGAGATAGAGCGAAATATCATATATATATATATATATATTATATATAATACTATTATAATAATATATATAATATATGATATACTATATATATATTAAAATAAAACTTGTTACTCAAGACTGCTGGCCGTAAGCTAGCACCGACTGATCTTCAGAGCAGCCTGTTGATATATGACAGCATCAAGAGTATATAGTATCAAGCCAGCGCAAAATTTTATGAATGAAGCAAATTCCGTATTGAGTTAAAAGAGCTCCATAGCAAGTATTGCTCTATCAACGAACTGCACCTTCCTTGTCTCACTCTCGTAGCTAGTTTTTCTCGCTCAAAAGGTTTAGTGATCTTTACTTGGTGGATGATTGCGATGATTATCTGTGTTTGCTTGGGATTTTGTGATAGGTAAATAACGAGTTAGATTTAGCTTTGGTAAGACTCATCCATTTCGTTCAAACAATCTTATCTCTCTCTCTCTCTCTCTCTCTCTCTCTCTCTCTCTCTCTCTCTCTCTCTCTCTCTCAATAAGTGTTGCTCCGACTGTCTCTCATGCACTCATTTTTATTTTTGTCCTCATCATGGTTCAGATTCCCTCGGTGTTTTTGTTCGAGATGAGGAGGAGGGAGGGAGAATGAACGACCGTGGCGAGGCAAGTCCAAATATAGATGGCGCAAATATCAAAGATATAATTGAACTCTTAAACCAGCCAGCCTGAAGCTTTAAATGTCAAATCAATTAATTAAGACTCGGACGACAGTGATCAAAAGAAAAGTTCTTGGCAGAACGAACATTAGTATAATTAGAATGAAAGTTCTTGGTAGACGAGGAGGTGGGGCATTGGGGGCAGGGTCTACTGCCCTATTACTGCTAGCTAGCTATTACTGCTAGTAGGACCACTATCAAGTGTGCAGGCAAGTGGGAAACCGAATATCACACGATCCGGAATATCTACTAGTTTTAGAGGCCTACTCTAACAATCTCTTTGTTTTATTTTTTCCTTTGGCTGCATACCACACCATAACCATTTTCTGAGGTATATAAATTTCCAGGTAGTTGAATACAATTTCAAGGCAGTTAGATACAGTGAACAATGGTTTTTTTTTTTTTTTTTTCTGATGTCCTGCACGGGAGGTCTCTCTCTCTCTCTCTCTCTCTCTCTCTCTCTCTCTCTCTCTCTCTCTCTCTCTCATCTCCAGTAACTATTGAGAAATTAGAGCACACCTTTTATAAGCCGTAGTTAATGGACCCGTATTTTTATTTTGTATTTTAAAGGGCCATATATTACCTGGGATTAGTAAAATTATTTCTGCCTTGAGTAGTCATCCAACCCACGTAATTTTATTGCAATCGATACTAACATAGCGTAATATATATTTTTTTAGTCCAGTATTTTATTGATTTCCGTTCGTTAATATGATGGAATATGTTTTCATACATTTTACCATGATAGCACTTTCTCGGAAATAACATTTTGAGGCCTAATTCGGCCATATATGGTAGGAAAAACATTCAACTAAAGTAGTGGAGTTGAATCGTTATGACTTTCGGAAGGCCGTGCCTTAACATCCATTGGTCTTGTTTGAAAAGTCTCCTGTTTTCCTTCCTTAGGTAGGTGGTCAAATAAAGATTTGTAATTACAATATCCACACAGTTAATGCGACATATTCGTTAGGCGTGAACGCTAACTGCCATGTATCGTTCTATGTTTCCCAGAATATTTGAGAATATAGATTCTTTGTGTTCTAACTACGTGTTAGAAAATATGCATTTACTTAAACATTATTCGGAAATCGCTATTTTATATTCATTGAGAATTTCTTTTTTTCTCGTTATTCCTCTTTTGATATAATTATAATTATGTATATATATATATATAATATATATATATATATATATATATATGTATATGTATATATTATATATATATATATATATATATATATATATATATATATATGATATATATATATACACATAAACACACACAACCCGGGTATATATATATATATATATATATATATCTATATATATATATATATATATATATATATATATATATATATATATATATATATATATATATATATAATATATATATATGTAATCACTTTAGCACGTGATTCATTTATCATAAATATGTCTCTTTTTTTCACTTGTGGATATATATATATATATGAGAGAGAGAGAGAGAGAGAGAGTTTTGGGTTTCAGTGTCATTGAAAAGCTCTCGCTCGTTGTTTAGGATATGTTTTCCTTTCTCTTTTGGTTTGGAATTATTCCAAATAGAACTATAATAATTGTGCTGTATGTTCAGCACTGGTAACGATTCACTCTTTTGATAGTTAGATAACAAGAAATAATCGGTCTCTTCAGAATGCACTCAGGCAACATTTCTAATCACGTTCACACCGATTAGTGCTGTCAATCTTTCGGATTTATGGTGCTTATTTAAATTTAATTTTTCTACGATTTATTTTTGTGTGAAATTTACGGCGAACAAAACGACTTTGTGTTCATTTCTTTCAAATTTATTCTTATGTAGAATTTATGCTGACGATTTTAAAATTTTAAATGATCTTAACGTTAGTTTAAAGGTGTATAAAATTAACTGTGGCGTAGTTTCCAGATGGCATTGATCGTAAAATTATACTGTGGTGAAATTGTTCCTGTGACTTCTTATTAAATAGATTGTTATTGGCACTTGATTGCAGTTTGGTGTGCACTGCTGTGATTTGTTTTCAAGTCCTAAGCTATTCAGATTATGTTTTAAAATGTAGATACACACATATGTAAAGATGTGCATAACATGTATAGATAATATATATTTATATAATAGATATTAATTGTATATATAACAGTATATTAATTTATGATATATATGTTATATATAACTTATATATATATTATATATATTATATATTAGAATTAGTATATTGTGTGTGTGTGTACGAGAGAGAGAGAGAGAGAGAGAGAGAGAGAGAGAGAGAGAGAGAGAGAGAGATAGATTCATGGCCATTGAAGTAGCTTCTAATCAGTTTTTCTTGCAAACAAGAACATTTCGTGTTCTTTTGACTAAATTTTCATGTATCTTCTGCATCAAACATAACTATCATATTTCTGCATTCTGGGAAATTTATTGGACATGATTATCAAAGTAAGTGATTCTTAAAGGACCCTTTCCAGGTTAAGAAATACTAAATAGTATTCATGTTAATCATTAGTTGGTACAAGCATAAACTATGAAATTGTGCAAGAATAGAAGTAATTTCTTTATAAAAAAATTATATTTGCATAATTTGTTCTTGGGAAGAACTAGTTTTCAAATCTATTCAATAATCCGACTTTAATAAGCAAGTAATTTGTAACTGAAACGAATGTTAGTACCTTGCCATTTGGTCAGTTGATGCGCCTGAGAGAATATAATAAAAAAAGAAATAAAATGAAATAGAGTAATTGACACATAGACATATTTTATATTCTGGTTCTAATGACATAAATGTAGTCTTGAGAGATGATTTGAGATGCAAAACACGTACTGAACCTCGTCGTCCACAGTTTAGTAGGAAGAGAGAAAAAAGAAAATTGTTCCTTTTTACGCTGTCAAGGGTTTTGGTTCCGAAAACGCACCTCGTAGAGTCGACGGTGGAACAAAGAGCCCTCGGAGCGCAGTGGAGAGAATCATGGAGCCTTTGACGGGCATCTTTGACTTTAGTATTGAATTGCATCTGCGGAATCACTCAAGCGCAGCTGAAAATTGGTCACACAGGATTGAATCTGGCCACCACGTGGAAGCGTGGAAGCAACTCCAATTAGTAACGTTTGCCTCTAGTAGTTGCCAATAAAATCTAATCTTCAGTGACTGTCTTTGGTATGCAGCTTCTGGTAATAATTCGAGGAGATGAAGATGGTTACACTTACGGACACAGGACACCAATTTAGCGTTAGAAGAAAAAAAAAGAAAAATCCGAACATTTCATAAAATAGAATTGTATGCAGTGTCAACGAAACTTACTCTGATAAACCATCTTGTTTAGGGACAGTTATTTTGACTCGTTCTTTAGGTTGATTTGACTTGATTAGCAAAGTTTATAAACAGTTGTTACAATTTCTAGAATGACACCAAATTTCATTGTGCTTAAAGTGCTCCTGATGATAATTCCATCAACTGATACTGGCAAATTCCTCACAGCCTTCTACTTGCAATTCTGTAGGTGCGCCAGTTTTACAACAGTTATTTTAGAAGTCTAATTCATAAGTATTTGACACGTTTTCACCTTAACGCGTGATATTTAAAGTACTTGAGATAGAGCCTACCTTGAAGATGATCGGATGAGTAAAAAGCCCCATTTGAAACGGTAGTTCGTGATAGATATGATTTTCTTCATATTCGCGTAAGTGTAAGCGGGGGATTGTTAATATATAAAGAATGTATTCAGATTTGGGTGGCCGTGGAAAGAACTTACTATTATCATGTTCTGAGCATCCGGCAGCGCTTTCTTGACTGAATACCAGTGGTGAAAACACACAAGACAGTAACTATTCTCTCTCTCTCTCCTCTCTCTCTCTCTCTCTCTCTCTCTCTCCCCTTCTCCTTTGTTTTATATGTATACCTGGTGTATTTACCTTGATCACGCTTCTACGTTATCACTGACAATACTACATTCTTCACTAAGATTATTCTTCGTGTTCCCAAATTCATTTTTCTTCCTGTGCCCATAATATTTGAAGACAATCGGAAGGCCGATCACGTAATCAGTAAATTTGCTACGTACTTGCATTACTGCACGGACATAATGACATCTGTAATGTGATTATGCCAGACTAATCCCACGGTCGTGTTACATTTTAAGTGTAATCCTACCGCTCACAGATAAGCTTTAATCTTTCTCTCTCTCTCTCTCTACCATGACGTTAGAATTGAGAAGTAGTTATTTTATACATTTTATTATCGTTCAAGAAAATTTTTGAAGTGTGTAATCATAATTTATAAGATATTTAGAGTTTTTGTATCTTATTTTTTATTGTAATGAAATCGGATCCAAGATACAGCTTATCTGAGTGTGTGTCTGAGAGAGAGACAGAGAGAGAGAGAGAGAGAGAGAGAGTATTATTAATGTGTAAGCGAAAAGTTACCACTATCGAAACTACACCTGCTTCAGATCTCAGGTTTAGTGTATCACATGAATAAGCTAGTTATCTTAGATCGGGTGGTTACTGCCTTCGTGTAGTTATGCAGCAATGTCGGTTTAATTTCTGATATTTATCTAATGATGCTCGTTCGAGGAAAATGAGTTTTGTCTTGCAAGTCGGCGGTTCTAGTGAGCATTTGTTAGTTTAGGCTCTCTCTCTCTCTCTCTCTCTCTCTCTCTCTCTCTCTCTCTCTCTCTCTCTCTGGGCCAGATGTGTGTCAGGTTTTATAAATACCCCTGTTCAAGGTATTTCCTATATCCAGTTTGCTTTAGCGTGTCGTGTGGTGATGTGAGAACATTATGAAGTTCAGGAATGCCGTTTAATTCCTTTTCATTACCTTCCAACCTCTTAATGTCTGTATCCCCTCTAGTTCAGATTTGTTCCAACAACTTGAAGGCTTTATTCCATATTATTTTGTAGTCATCTTGTAAGAAGATTCCCTGGGCGCCAATCACTTATCATTTTGCTGATTTTAAAGTTTTCCAAAAGGGAACTTCTCTCGTTTTGATTGCTTACATCTTACTGGGTGACCTGTTCGAGTAACGCACGTTTCCTTCTTCATCAAACTAGAAGCGAGTTTGAGTTTGGAATTCTCACTCCCTAGATGTCTAGTATATTATTCATAACTCTTAATTTTGTCTTTATATATAGAATATATATGTGAGCCTAGTCCTCTCTTTAGAAATACCATTGAAGGGTACATCATTTGCTCTAGTTTTACTCTGCAGATAAATGTTTTCATTTTTTTCCCATGGGTGATAGTGTTATGATATCCAGTGATAAAAAACTGGTTAATTGGAAATTATGTTTGTATGCTATTTACTGGAATGTAACTCTTCATGCTTAATTTGTAACCCTTGAAAACAACCTCTGGCGCATTTTATGGAAAAATTTACCTCCTAGATATTTGTGCGAATCAATATGGAAACTGAAAAAAACGGCTTGGTTAATACCTTACTCGTTACACCTAAGATAATTTGAATATATATATATATATATATATATTATTATAAATATATAATATATATATATATCTATATATATATATATATATATAAATGAGAGGACAGGGTGTTAGCAATCACCCATATGTATGTGTGAATTGCTAACGCTCTGGCCTCTCAATTAAAAGACCGAGATTGGGTCCCAACGGAAGTGAAATTGAGTTCTGTGAAACGTGTTCGCATGCATACATTATTTGTGGTATAATATATATTATATATATATATATTGATATATATTTCTATATCGATATACCTATATATATATATAATAATATATATATATATTAAATTAATATATATATATACATATATTTATTTATATATATATATATAAGATATATATGATTATATATATATATATATATATATATAATATTTATATATATATATTATGTTATTTAATAAGAACTCTATGACATTTATTTATGACTGATCCTTGCATCATAAAAAAATAGCATTTATATTCAAAGCTTTCAATAGTTTTCGTATCTGTGCAGAGTTTATTATATACGGATGTGGTGAAATACTCTCTTTCTTAAATGGTTCCTTATTCTGATTAGTTTTT
>NC_061101.1:52191563-52226563 GCF_015104395.2 Macrobrachium nipponense | reverse complement strand
TAACTTCTCAAATTCTTTTCTCTTTTTTGGGATACGCTTGTCACTACAAAGCCTTGAGCTCCAACTTCAAAGAAATTTGAAGAAATCATGATGTCCGGACCATAGTTACGACGAGGTTAGGTCAGGTCGGCAAGGCGACCTCGTCGTGATAATGGTATCGCGGGTTCGTTTACCGCTACCGAACATGGTGATTTCTTCAAATTTCTCTGAAGTTGGAGCTCAAGGCTTTGAGTGACAAGCGTATCCAAAAAGAAAAAGAAAAAGATTTGAGAAGTTTAAGAGGGCATAGTGGCTATTACAATTTCATATGCATTTAGTAAAAATGACCAGTAGAGCCTACGTGTATATATATATATATATATATATATATATATATATATATATATATATATATATATATATATATATATATATATATTATATATATGTTTCACATTACTGTGTATGTGAATATTTATACGCGGTGAAGTTGTTTGGTAGTATATAGTATTATTATTATTATTATTATTATTATTATTTAGAAGATTGAGTTGAAATTCGAACTTCCAAAGATTATAGTGTTCACGAGAAATTAGTAAATAAATAGATAATAAAAAAAGTAAAAATGTAGAGTATTAATTAAGATACAAGAAGAGATCAATTAACATAACAGAGGAAATCAAATTAACAATAGATAAAATCAGAAAAATGTAAGTGAATTATAAAAGTCCAAGGAGAATTGCGTCTTCGCTTAGAAATGTTGAAGCTTCAATTAGACGTCTTCCTCAGGGAGACTACTGTTCCACAGTTAAAAATTATTTGTGCCTACTTTCCGGGTTTGGGCTCGTTTAAAATAAGTTTTGATGTTTTTGCCATTGTTACCAGGGAGATGAAAGTCGGGACTTACGAGACAAAATGATCCTATTTATAAAGACGTAATTTTTTTCGTAATTTTCTAAATGGTTGCTTGAAAAAGCGCAGTGTAGCCATTAATAACCCAAATAAGGGCGCAGTCACCCTAATAATGCTATAATAACCCCCTTCGAGGTCATCTATTTGTCAGGTTAATTTCTTTCCCTCTGTCTTTACCCCTTTTTGGTTTGATCTTATTATTGTATTAATCCTTGACCAGCGATAACATCGTTTCGCCAAAGGATTTGGAGCAAGTATTGTTTTTTGTCTCGGCCGATTCGATCAGCGAGTCTGTTATATACCTCATGAACCTAGGAGCGAACAGTATGTTAAGTCTCTCTCTCTCTCTCTCTCTCTCTCTCTCTCTCTCTCTCTTCTCTCTCGTTGTTCTGCTTTTAAGCGTTTATTATCGACTCAGGAGAAAATTTTGAAATTAAAATAAATTAGCCAGCTTGAGAGATTCGAAGAATTACTTCATATAAGAATTCAGCCACTGATGTAAAGGATGAAGATACCCCTCATAAGTGCATCCTGCAGTATGATGATGTTGGTTGATTGCAGAATGTTTAGGTGTAAAGAACAAACCAGATTGTAGGATAACCATATGCTGCATTTATTATAAAGTTCTGGAGGAGAAATGATGGTTCTTATTATTGAATTTAATTGTGGCGGGATCGACGTATTGCTGGCGAGCCTTATTTGTAGGAGAATAACCGGCTGCAAGGATGTGGTTTTGAAAAAAAAAATTTAATCTCTGGATTCATCCTTGAATGTCCTATTTACCTTTGAAACCACCCTCCTCCCTAAGGAAAAACGACCTATTGAGAAAATAAAGTGGTGATATGTGAAGCGTTATTATCATTTCATAAAACTCTTATTAATGGAAAAAAGGGTCAGTGGTGTAAAATAAAGCATCATTACCGTAGGTGGTCTAATAATAGCGTTCCTTTAGCAGCAGCAGTTTTTTGAGGTAGAGCGCTGAGCTACAACCAGGAGCAGAGTGGGTAATAAGGAAGGTGGCGTCTATTGCTTCATAAAGTTTCTCTACTGAAGCTTCGAACTTCATGCCTGCCGACTCCCTGAGTGATACTCTCAGGGCTCTAGTCTTAATTACTTTTCATACATCTTCTCTGCTCTCTCTCTCTCTCTCTCCTCTCTCTCTCTCTCTCTCTCTCTCTCCTCTCTGTGCACTGCAGGTATGGCTTAAGGTTCTTTGCAGCGTTCCTTCGGCACCTAGCTCCAACCTCTTTCGTTCCTTTTACTGTACCTCCTTTCATATTCTCTTCCTTCATCTTACTTTCCACCCTCTCCTAATACTTTATTCATAGTGCAACTGCGAAGTTTTCCTCCTGTTACGCCTTTCAAACCTTTTACTGTCAGTTTCCACTTCAGCGGTGATTGACCTCATGGGTCCCAGTGCTTGGCCTTTGGCTTAAATTCTATATTCAACTCAGCTCAACTCTCTCTCTCTCTCTCTCTCTCTCTCTCTCTCTCTCTCTCTCTCCTGTTCTTACCCTTCCTTCTCCCATTTCTCATTTCATGCTCCCAGAGGTATCTGGTTTGGTGTAAGACCAATATATGTAGTTTATGTTTGAGGGTAATGATTTGTCCGTAAGGTTACTTATTTAAATACTGATGTAGCAGATCGGTAAAAGTACTCAGTTCGTAAGGTAGAACCTAACACAGTAATTGGGCCAGTCACTCTTGTAAGTTGAGAAATATGTAATTGATGAGCTATTCGAAGAGAAATCAATGATCAAATGGGCCATCAGTAAGGCATTCTTGGGAAATGCATCTTTAGAGTATTAATTCTGACGTTACTTTTTTTTTGTAATGGAATATATATATTAAAGGAGTTTTTAGGACCAAAGGACATTCGTTTAAAGAAATTAAACAAACAGGCAACTTCACCTACCTCGTTCGTTGCATGTCGTTCTGGCATTAGCTAAAAATGCAAACTGGGCTAATGAATCCCCGTAGATACAAAAATATACTTTTTATTTCCCAAATTACCTAACATTAAATGGAACAGAATGAATACATTAAGTGGAATTAAATGAATGAAGTCTGGCCCCCCAAAAAACCGTAAACTGTCATTTTCCTCCCTGAACCAGGTTTAAGTAAAACCAACTCCCCCTAAAAATCTCCACTGTACTGATTAAACTACGCCTTTTAATTTTGGAAATGGTCATTAAAGTCATAGAGAACCCATTTTCATATATGGTGCCATGAACCCATCTGAAATAAAGAGACATATTTATTACACCACTCCACATTTAAAAGTTATTTAAAATGAATGTGTATGCACTACACTTCTCTTTCTCTTTTCAATTCAAAGGTTAACTTTTCCAAAGTCTTGTATTACTCTACCTTATGATGGGCATTCTTAAACCTCCTCCAGGTGTGTTCTGCACAATGACACAAGCAATCAAAGAGTGTCCTCTCTTCTTTGCATCACCTCTCACTAAGGCCCATACATCATACGCTACAAACACACACACAGACACGCCTTGCGGTGTGCCTGCAATGACAAACGCGGCGCCGCATGATCCAATCGTGTGATCTCTGAGGTGTCGCCAACCTCAGGTCGCATAGGTCACCAATCCTGGCTGTTTTTCATTTCAGCATTCTTCGAGGAGCCAAGTGCTTATCACTAAGCACCTCTGTCTCTTAACTGGAAAAAGCTGAGATTAGCAATTCACTATCACATACATACATATATTATATATATCTTATATATATATATATATATATATATATATATATATATATATATATATATATATATATATATATATATATATATATATATATATACACATACATATATATATATATATATATATATATATATATATATATATATATATACATACATATATATATACATATATATATATATAGATATATATATATATATAGATATATATATATATATATATATTTGTGTGTATGTGTGTGTGTGTTGCCATGGATTGGAATCTAAATACTTAAATATCGTTTACAGTCATGTTATAATTTATACGGATTTGCATCCGAGCTGTTTTTCATGTTAGCTTCATATATACGTGTAAATATTGTATAAACTTACTGTTTAGTTACTAAACAGCACTACTAACACTTAGAGAATTCTGAAGTATTAACAAGGTACATAGCTCATGAGTGTTAATTATGGTATGTTTTATTTCATATCAAGATTGAATTTATATGATATTACACGCTTAGAAAGTTAACCCTTTAAAAACTAGGTGTAATTGGAAATTTGATTAAGTTATCAGATGAATTAAACTGGATTTATGCTCTGAGTGACCATACCAGTGACATTTGGGTATTCCCTGTCATTTGTGATGTATTCAATTCATTCTCTTTCTCCCATTTTCCTGGAAGACAGTCCTCCCTCCACCCCCCCCGCCCCCCACCCCTCGCCTGGATATCTGTTGACTTAGAACCTCACCGTACTAATCACAATCTAATTGAGAGGGAGAACTCTTTTAGGTTTAGGTTTTGTTGGCCACGTAAACAAATATTTATATTGTCAGTGTCATAATTTTATTAAGTGCCACTATGCAATTTGCTTGGCAATGGATTCCTTCATTTAATATTTCAAATTCTCGAGCAAACATCTTTTTCTGCATTTTTGGAAGAGAGAGAGAGAGAGAGAGAGAGAAGAGAGAGAGAGAGAGAGAGAGAGAGAGAAATTTTTACATTGAAGAAAAGGTAATGGTGTTCACATTTTATAGAAGTAAGCATTAAATATGCATATACAAATAAATGAACGTCATTTAATCAGAAAAAAAAAGATGAGATGTATTTGTCATCTTGTGGTTGAGGGAAGTAGGGTTGATACCGTATACAAGTAAGAGCAGATTTAAATCTACGACCAATTTTGAACCCCCTGCAGAAATACTTGACGGAAGAGGACACTCGGTGAATCATTCACCTAAAAAGAAATTAATTGCACTTGATGAGTTGAGCTCGGCTGTTAATCCTCCTTTTAACTGGAGATTTGCCATGGGTTTAATCAGTCGCTCATCCTTCATTGGTGTAAATCCAGGCATTAACTCTCTCTCTCTCTCTCTCCTTAACTCTCCTCTCCTCTCTCTCTCTCTCTCATCTCTCTCTCCTCTCTCTCTTCTTCGTTAATTTTGTGAATTATTTATGTTATCATGATTAAACAGGACATTCTTTGATATGATTCATATGGGCTGCAAGTTGTATGATCACTCATCATGTGGACGTGGATTTTACAAATTTGACGTGTAATTATATGGTACACACACACACACAAACACACACACACACACACACACACACACTAAAATATAGTACGTGAGATTTCATTGAACCTTATCGATAACGAAACTTCTCGAAACTTTGGAAGACCCCAAATTCCTTTTTATTATACTCTGATTTTGTCTATCAGAGAAAAGGGATTATTGGAATTTCTCCTTGAAAATCAATGGTGCTTTTTAATAGTATACACAGAATTCGAAAATGTATTGTCGTTCGAAGTTCGCGGTTGTCTGCTCGGGGAAAATTATTTTTTACTGCTCAGAGATTGTCTTTTATATTAGTTCGCGGAATTATTACGTATTTTATTGAAGGTTTAAGGAAAGAAATATTCATCCTCTTATATATTCGAAGTAGTGCAATTTTCTTCCATAGGAGGTGAGAGTTTTTAAAGAGATTGGTTATTTATTAACGACGAAGAAATATTTGTTATTGTGACATTTTCCATCCCCTTCGGGTAAACGTAAGTTGTCTGTAACAAAACTCGTTCATTCTTCAAGGAGAATGAGCTGTGCAATAAAGAGTGAATATTGTGATAGTCTTGTTTGGATTACACTGGCATTAAGTGAAAGAGATGTAGAATTTAATGCAAGTGATAGTTGGCATAAATGCTTAAGACTTAGTTGACAATTTAGAAAATTCACTCAATTAACGGGATTGAATTGTAGTAAACGAATCGTTGTGTAACCGAAGATGACGAGCACTCACTGGTTTTCTAGGTAATTGTAAAACAATTTCATTACTAAGACTCATTTTCAAGCCCACAAATGCATAAGAATACTTGCAAGGGTGATTCGCAGACAAAACTTCGGCAATACAGATATATTTAAGAAAGTATTAACATTAATTAAACTTGCAAGTGATACCTTGATAATTGTAATGACAAAAGCAGGCATACGTTTGCCTCGTAAGGTAATTTTTTTTTTACTAAATTGAATTTGTTTTGCTATTGAATAGTAAGCTAGAAAACTAACCATTTTATGAGGAAATATTAATAAAAATGAAAGCAAACAGAAGGTAATAGCAGAATCTCTCTCTCTCTCTCTCTCTCTCTCTCTCTCTCTCTCTCTCTCTCTCTCTCTGGCCGACGAGGCAAAACATGCAAGAGCAACTACTGTTCCCGTTACAGGGGTGGGTTAATCATCCAAAGTCCATTACAAATAAAGAATGCTCAGAGGAATTTATATTGTTGCATTTATGTACCTTACAGAGGTTAAGTTTGTATAAGTTTGTACACATTACATATCTGTAATAAGAAATAACAAAATAATGATCAGCCTTTATGTTCGATAACCGGCTAGTTTTTTTTTTTTTTTTTTTCGCGAGCGCCGTCTGTTTGTTACACTCTATGTTCTTCAAATTTGCTCTGTGTATATTTAAAGGAACTTGGTTATACTTATAGACCTTCAAAGGGCTGGCTGGTACTGGCGACCTCGATTCTAGCCACTCGTAGAGACCATAGGGCGTCCACATTAAGAATAATGTGTTGCTGGAATAGACCGTATCATAAACGGCCCCGTATGATTACTGCTGTATCAGCTTTTGAGAGTAGATTTAACGTCCAGTATTTATCCTTAAGTGAAAGGTTGTGTTTAAGAGCCGAATCAAGATATGACCCATTTTTATTCATCTCTAATCACCAACAGTACTGTAACGTTGACGATCCTTACCTGGTAAATGGCACTTATTTTTTTATCCCCTCATCATTTAACTGCGACTCTTCCAGGTGAATAGCGCCGAAGATGAAAAGAAACGAAGAGCATTTTTCATCCCAAGTGATCCACATTAAGGATAATATCAGCGTTTACAACCTGTTCTCCAGGTGTCCTTCTCCTTTACAAGGAGGTGATTAAATGGTTCTACTAAATCGGCGGCAATAACCTCCGTTTGAAGGGATGGATTCACAAAGGTGTAGCTTTAGTAATAGAGAGTGTAGAAAATAGAGGTAGCAATATTCACTCTTATTGAGACAGTATGTGATTTGTGTTTTGTTTTTCTCTAGCCGAATTATTGAGGGTAAAATCTTGCATTGTGTAAGAATAAAGGTTCCACAGATTCCGAAGGCAGGTTTGGTTAAGTGAGAGTACAAATATATTAAAAATAAATCTCCACAGAGAGTTTTGGGGAACCTGAAAAAGGGAACCGAACAGATTCCCGAAAGCTTTCTGAGTAGATTTATTATTTTTATTTTTAATATAATTATACCCATACATATAACAGTCGATTTGTTTCTCCACAGGTTTGGTTTTTCAGTAAACATATGCAAAGTATAAACGAGAAAATGCTACGCAGGATTTGATCCCCATAATATAGGTTTTGTCCTTAAAGGATTTAGTCTAGATATCTATATGTTGTATGAAAATCACTCATTACTTGTTTTTAAACAAAATTTGAACCAACGCTGTCAATGAGGAAGTTTAAGAACATTCATTTGAATCATATTTGTCAAAGTTAGCAAAAGTCGTCACAGGTTTAAAGTATAATTTCAGTGCTGTCAGTCGTTCCCCGTGGTGAGTTTATTCTTGGAAATATTACGTAGTCAGTAAAGAAAAAGATAACAAGAGTAACGTCCATACGTTTTATTGAGAAATAAACATACTTTCCATCTCTTGCATCTTAGAGAACTTTTCATTACTGCTAACAGTTTCTCTTAGTATACCATAGTGTACCATAGAGTCTACTTTTTCACAGGCCAGCACTATGGGAGCTGAAAGTTAGCTCAGTGGTCTGGTTAAAACTACTTTATTGGTGGTAATACTTCCTTCACATTCTCAACCAATCAGTTCTACCATGACCTATCTCTAGGGCATTGCATGTCACATTATTCTTTTTCATTTCATGTACCAACTTTTCATATAAATATTTCAACCAAGCATTTTATCCATATAACCGTGTGTCTTTTGTAAAACCATATCGTTCTTCCCCTTATTCATCTTTCTGTCATTTGTCTTATCTTCTCGATAAACAAAGTTATGTGTCTGTTATTCTTAGTCTAATCTGTCACCTATTCCTCTGGAACCGTTCCGTCACCCTGGCGTCCATCATACATACTGGTCAGTCACTCAGTCAGCCTCACAATCAAACTGCAGCTTCTTATTGGTAAAAGGTTAAACTCCTGATGTAGTACTATTTTCAGCCTCTGACACTCCGAGAAATTTGGATGTTCAAGAGCCTGTGGGTGACACACGCTACATTCTAGATAACCACTTGTGATTTTATGTTATAAATTATATAATCTGACATAGCGTACACACTTGGATCAGCTACTCAGTCCCAGTTTCTCCATCTTACTATATCACTCGTAATTGCTTCAATTTGTTATGTAGTTGTATCTACAGCCTCTCAAACCGTTGAGATTTTTGAATGGGTTAAAAACTTGTGGGCATTAAAGCACAGTCCGTACTACATAATTGGATTTAATTCAATCGATTACTATCTTCTCTCCGTGAGAGAATGCTACTTTAATCGTATTTTTTGGACCAAGATAGTCGTGCTTTATGGAAGTTACTAATAAGAAACGACCCAATTATTTGGACAAAATGATGAGTTGATGTTAACCCAATAGAGGAAATTGTTTGTTTTCACTAGTAAAAATTTAGGAAACAATAGTGACAAATTCATTTTGCATCATGAAAATGTACGATAAAGTTGTTTGTAATGATATTGTCATTAAATTGGATATGTTGGAATAGACATGAGAAAAAATTAAAAGAAACAAAAAAAATTTGTTGGTGTGAATAACTTTTACCACCGTAAGAAATTCCGTATATCTTAGGTTAACCAGACCACTGAGCTGATTAACAGCTCTCCTAGGGCGGGTCCAAAGGATTAGAGTTTTATTTTCGCGGCTAGGAACCAATTGGTTACGTAGCAACGGGACCTACGGCTTACTGTGGGATCCGAACCACATTATATCGAGAAATGAATTTTTAATCACAAGAAATACATTCTCTGATTCCGCGCTGGCGCAGCTTTGGGCGAACTCTGTCTACCAGATCGGTAGGCGAGTTTGCAACCGACTCGTCCAACGAGGAACTTACCACCATAAGAGAGTGAATTCAACCGTACCTGGACTCACCATACATCATTCTAATAGTGCTACCTAATGTCATAATACTCATCATTGTACAATCATTTAGTGTCTTCGGAGGTCTGGAAGAATTCCGTGATAGATACTTTGAAAACCATTCCCAAAATTTTTTTTAACCACTTCTACTCTTACAGTCAAGATCTGCATCTCTTCCACATTTTAGCAGATCCTCAAAATACTCATTATATCGACCCAGAACTGCGGCCGGCGGCCAATGGAGTGTGCGCATTATATATATATATATATATATATAATATATATATATATATATATATATATATATATATATATCCGAAGGAAGTAGTAGGGAAAGGCATCCTCATCTTTCAACAGTTTATTAATGCCGACGTTTCGCGACGAATTCCAGGTCGCATTTTCAAGGCTAAAAATATATAAAGTTACGAACATTAATAATTGATCTAATTTAATTTATATTAAAAATGTCTTGGCAACAGCTCTCAATACAGTAAAAAGTTAAAAGGTAAAGGAAAAGGTAAAAGTTAAAAGTTAAAAGTTAAAATTGAACAGCACCTTCAAAGTCAGACATATTAAAATTACAGGACTTCACTAAAATTTCAGAAACACCTACCTATACAAAGAAAGAGTAAAACTGACACAATATAGGTAAAAAATACAGTGAGGCAGACCAGCTGCCCAAACTAGGCTATGAACAATTTTACAGAGACGTTTTTTTTGGGTATTTAACGACGGTACAGTCTTTTTAATAATGATAGATTCTAAAATTGTCAGGTTGTTGTTTGTTCCGCATTTGGCCAAGATAGAAAAATCCTTGCTGTCAATATAGTTTTACATGTTTTTGAGTGATTCCGTATATTGGATTGTTCTGGATTTGATAACCTACTAAACCTGTTCTATGGCTTATGCCCCTGTGGGGAATCAATTCGAACCTTTCAACAGCCTCCTCGTGCATCCCACGTTATGTCCCGTGATCACATCTCGGCAAGTATATTTATATACGACGCTGGACGAAAGCAGAGGACTGAGTCGGTCTTTTGACTCTAAACAGCGATCCAATGGTTAATGGGATTTTTGGGGATAATTTTCAAGTCCACAGCCGGAAACATCTTTTGAATAGTGGATGTGCATGTTTCTCCTAAAAGGTATTCATCATGCAAGAAAGGGAAACTTGCAAACATCTTTAGTCCCTCGATAGTAGATACCGTGTTTAATGCACCATTTTCCTCTGTCAGCAGTTTTGTTTAGAGATCTGAAAAAAAGTCGTGAAGGAAAACAATTATATTAAAATATTTCACCAAAGAAAGGATATTTCGTCGTGAAAGCCTATCCAGTTTGATGAGTGAGCATAAGCTCTATGGAGGAGGGTTAAAATAGAGTTCCGTTTAAAATTAAAGAAACACGAACTATAAAAAATTCATTCCCAAACCAGTAAATGTGTTTTTTCTATACACACTGTGTAAAAGCCTGAGTCATCTCTGGAAACAAAAAGATCAAGGAAGGGAAGCCTGTTATTTACCTTTTCTTTCTCATAGTAAACCTTATGTTTGGATGTTGTCGGTTGACGAACTCCAGAAAGGACTCTGTAAGGCATTCATAACGAAACAAGGCGAACGTGTCGTCAACGAATCTCCGATAAAATAGGGGAAGAAGGAACCTAATGGGACATTCATCCATTATACGCTCCTCCAGGGAGCACATAAAGATGTTAGCAAAAATTGGACCCAATGGTGATCCCATGGCCATCCCTTCAGTCTGCTTATTATAAAAGCCATTGAAAACAAAGGGCGTGTCCAGCACGGCCAGTTCTAAAAGGGGCATAAGCCATTAGAAACAGGTAGTAGGTTATCAAATCCAGAACAATCCAATATACGAATCACTCAAAAAACATGCTAAAAACATATATTTGACAGCAAGGATTTTCTATCTTGGGCCAACTGCGGAACAACAACAACCAACCTGACAATTTTAGAATCTATCATTATTAAAAAAGACTGTACCGTCGTGAAATACCCAAACGTCCTCTGTAAAAATTGCTCATAGCCTAGTTTGGGCAGCTGGTCTGCCTCACTGTATTTTTACCTATATTGTGTCAGTTTTACTCTTTCTTTGTATAGGTAGGTGTTTCTGAAATTTTAGTGAAGTCCTGTACTTTTTAATATGTCTGACTTTGAAGGTGCTGTTCAATTTTAACTTTAACTTTTAACTTTTAACTTTTACCTTTTACCTTTTACCTTTTACCTTTTCCACCTTTTACCTTTTAACTTTTTACTTTTTACTGTATTGAGAGCTGTTGCCATGACATTTTTAATATAAATTAAATTAGATCAATTATTAATGTCGTAAACTTTATATATTTTTTTGCCTTGAAAATGCGACCTGGAATTCGTCGCGAAACGTCGGCATTAATAAACTGTTGAAAGATGAGGATGCCTTTCCCTACTACTTCCTTCGGAATATATCTTCTTTGAGCTCCAGCTCCGGCCCTTATGTGTGTATATATATATATATATATATATATATTATGTATATATATATATATATATATATATATTATATATTATATTTTATCATCATCATCATCATCATCATCATCATCATCATCATCATCAAAGGCCTCAGACACGTCCTTCCATTCCCGTCTGCTTATGGTCTTTCTATGCCATTCTATACCCGCAAATTTTCTTAGCTCGTCAATCCATTGTCTTCTCTTCCTCCCCCTGCTTCGTTTGCAATCTGTAGGGACCAATTCTGTTATTCTTTTTTGTCCATCTGTTTATCTGACATTCTCATTATATGTCCTGCCCACGCCCATTTCTTTTTTTTTTTTAAACTTTTTAGAATATCCTCTACTTTAGTTTGCTCTCGTATTAATGTTGCTCTTTTTTTCTGTCTGTTAGTGTTATTCCCATCATTATTCTTTCCATAGCTCTTTGAGTTGTAACTAGCTTATGTTCTAAGGCTTTAGTAAGACTCCAAGTCTCTGGTGCAAAAGTTAATACTGGTAGGACCATCTGATTAAGTACTTTTCATTTTAGAGAAAGTGGCATTTTACTTTTCATAATCTCATTTTGTTTGCCAAAAGCTCTCCATCCCTGCTCATCCTCCTTTTAATTTCAGTCTCATGTCCTGGGGAAACACTTACTCTGTCCTAAATATGTATATTATATATATATATATATATATATATATATATATATATATATATATATATATATATATATATCTAGGAGACGAGAGAGAGAGAGAGAGAGAGAGAGAGAGAGAGAGAGAGAGAGAGAGAGAGAGATTATGCAAGGTTTCTAATGAAATTTTGGCTGGATTCTCCTATCATTATCTGTTCATAATTTACATCTTATATGCCGTTGAAGTTATACCTAGACATTCTTAGGACAAATAGAAACTATTATTTTTGCCGTTAAATCCAGTGTAATTCTCTTTTGTTTGTCTTATCTTAAAGATTAATTCACTGGATGTCTTTGGCATTTTATCACTGGCATGTTTTCATCTTGCCTTTGGATTAACCTTTTTCTACTTATTCTTTTTCAGTGAATTGCTCGTGTCACGCTTCCCATTCCCTAGTTGAGAATTGTAGGATCAACCGAACTGTAGATTAAAATGGGTAAATTCAGCTGTCTTTGTTGTTTTCGAGATAGCTGAACACGACGGTTTAATAAATGGGTTTGAGTCCCGAAAGAAGAAAGTTTGAGTCATCCTGCTGAACGTTTTCTCAATGTAACAAACTGAATTCTTCGGTCTATGCATTATTTCTTGCAAGTTTTACTTAGCTGTTATTGTACGATGAATTGATTGCAGACTCCGGTGAGACGACTATAAGGCATACGAGGCTCAATTGCATACGTTGGATTATCGTAATTTCTTTTCAATTTGCAGAGGTCTGGTGTTAGGTATACGCGTATTTTGAGGGTGTTCGTCAGGGGGTATTAATTTATAAAGGTGGCGGTTCAGAAATTTGTAATGATAAGTAATTACGGAATAGTAGGATGCGTGAAGTTCTTTCCTATGAAAGTGTCCATTTCATGAAGGTTCCCTGTAATTTCTCTCTCTCTCTCTCTCTCTCTCTCTCTCTCTCTCTCTCTCTCTAGCTATATCTCAAAGAAAATACTCTTTGTTTTACACGGTCAGGTAATAATGATACCGTATTTGTTATGATGATTGTGTGTAATGGGATAAAAAAAAAAGAAGTGCAACAGAAAGCTGCACTAAATACCTTCCAAGCAGCAGCAGCGACTGGCATCTCTTAGCGCCGGAGAGGCCGTTCCACAATAGCTGGTCGCGTTGATAATAATAATGAAGGGAGACCAACAATTTATGCAGATTGTCGGCTGCAAGATGCACTTTGCGGGGACAGTGGCATTAACCAACCGGTTTTGACGTAATTATGTGTTAGTGCATTTTCATTCAGCATTAGAGAATGCCGAAGAAAATTGAACATTGCGTTGTCTTGTTGAAATCTCGGCTATGCGATTGAAGCAGCGCTTGTAATGAGCAGTCCAGTGGTCGCCGCCGCTGTCAAGGGGGATTGGTCTCATCGGCAGCATATATTTACCTCGAATGTCTGAAGAAACTACTCAAGGTGCCCACTTAAAGGATGCTCTCTCTCTCTCTCTCTCTCTCTCTCTCTCTCTCTCTCTCTCTCTCTCTCTCTCTCAACTGGCTATTTATGAACACTGGTATCATTCATTTATTCATAATTTATCATACTAATTTATATACTTCATTTTTTATTAGTAGGGCATTGAATAATCCTATGGGTTCCGGCGTTTGGTCTCCAAGACTTAAATTTCATAATGAATGAATGAATCAATCAATCGGGGGAGTCTTCATATAAAGAAATAGTCTGATAAAAGCGAAAGTTTACTGTGTGCTCTGATGCTGTGATCAGTTTGTGTTTCCTTGTGGAGCTCTAGAGGAAGACGGTGGTTTTAAATGTCATTTTGACCGTGATTTACAAATGGGAAGAGCAGGTTGTCTTATTAAGGTGATAATGAAATTGCTGCATCGTCGTTTGATCCGTTTTCTGTTATTGAAGACTTTGGTTCAGAAGCCTCTGCAGTCATGTTTTAAGGATTAATTTGTGTCGGTACAGATGAAGTTACCCCAACTCTTCTCTATGCTCTGTTTTATATTCTATCATTAATCCCAGTAGGGGGATAGTGCCTTCATTGCACCTCATGCGGTGCACTGTAGGCATCATTTAAGGTTCTTTGCAGCGTCCCTCCTTTCATTCCTTTTACTATATCCCAGTTCATATTCTCATTCTTCCATCTTACTTTCCACCCTCTCCTAACAATTGATTTATAGTGCAGCTGCAAGTTTTTCCTCCTGTTACACCTTTCAAACCTTTCTACTGCCAATGTCCGTTTCAGCTCTGAATGGCTTCATAGGTCCCAGCGCTTGGCCTTTGACCTAAGTTCTATTCTATTATCATTAGTAGCAATATTTTTCCTGTTTAAGAGCGATGAGGCGTTAACCTTAAGTTTGTGTTCAGCTCTAATGGATATACCAGGAAAAGAAGTGGCGTAAAAAAAAGGAGACTCGAGACCGAGAGAAAGCAGTGGACTCAAATATTGATTGGTGACATATCATATGAATAATGAAGCAGGGTAATCATGAGAAGATAAATGTCGAAGGTTGTGTCACATGTGTATTTCAGGAATACCATACCAAAAGGAGTTAACCTAGTTGTTAGAATTTTGCTCACCTCTGCATACATGTGGAATTCTCTCTGTTTCGAGTTTCCAGACTCCCTTAACCTGGTCTGTTGCCTCTTTGGGGTTAGTCCTCTTTTGATCTTTCCTAGCTTGTTTTCCTGTTTCCATCTGTCGGCTGGTTGCGCTTAACATCAGCTTTTATAAGGGGAAGTTTTTTGTAAAACACTGGATTTCTTAGCCAGTAAGCAAAATATGAAGGTGCTCGGTCAGCAACAAAGGGAAGGTGAAAGGTGAACCGCAGTTTTTCCCTTAGTCGGACCTAACATGATGCGAGAGCAGTGTTGCCAATTGGTATGTGTTTACCCTCCAAATTGGGTATAAGACTTACACAAAACCGGAGAAATAAGTGAAATTAGCGTATCTATTTGTAGTATATATACATATTAGAGCAATTTTATTATTGCAGTACTATGACAACTAGAATTCAGGGAAACAGTTTGTAAATAGTTTGTAAATGCATCGACGTATGTGCGAAGCTCCACTAAATTGGCAACCATGTGCAAGAGGCTCAGCTAGACAGAACCCTTTAGAAAGATAGGAGCCCTTAAATATATATTATATATATATATATATATATAATATATATATATATATATATATATATATATACACACCTTATCAGGCGTGGTCATACGTATGTACAATAATATGCTTACTGTGTCCAATACTTTTTGATTTCGTGTAAAGAAAGTGTTTATCTGTTATAACCTTTTTTATGGCGTGGTGGATGTCAATGAAGAACACTGTAGCTTTAGTTTAAGTGTGTTATTTCACCTTCAGGTTTTTTATTTATTAATTTATTTATTTCTTGAGGGGTTAAAAGGTTTGCGCTTTATCAAGCTTTGGAATGGGAGTAAAACGTTCAGCCATTCAAAGAATCGTACTTTTGTCTTTGCCTTCCTCGCTTGTGTGAAGATGGTGACTAGTAGGCCAGTATATATATGTAATATATATATATATATATATATATATATATATATATATATATAATATATATATATATATATATATATCTATATATATATATATCTATATATATATATATATATATATATATATATATATATATATATATATATACACACATTACACACATGCATATATAAAATTGTCATGTTTATATCACGTTTTCAAAATATCTGTCATGGGTGAGACGATACTGCAAATGGCGTTCAATTATTTTGTTCTTGGAAATGTCACAGTTACCGAGATATGAGGAGTATAAGTTGCTCTTATTATTATAGATTTCCTCGTGACCGAATTCCTGCCCTCCAACCAGGAGGGAGCAGTTAATGAGTGGAGAGAGAAAGTATTCCATTCATAAGCCCTCACAGTATATAATAAACAATAAAAGAGAGAAATCGCCTTATAATCGACTCTAGCAAGAAACTGCGCTGTAAATCAGGCGAAGCCTCCTCCTCCTTCTCCTCCCCCTCCCCCATATATAAGAGGTAGTCTGTGCTTCATAACGCATAAATAAACACCCAAGCACTTACCGAAGACATGTACATTATCATCAATTAAGAGAGTCTCGGACACGAACTGCTTGCTCCTACAATTGCATAAAAAGAGACGAGACCAGCAAATAGATTGCGGGGTCTCGCAATCAAATGAAACCGCAACTATGAGCGATGAAGCCGCGAAGCCGAACAACGCTGGATTGCAGCGCTAGAATGCTGTTGCTTAAATTGTGGTCGTTGCAACAACAGCAATAACAAAAGTCATAACTGCAGTCCCGGCCATTGAATTCAGAGTTTAACGTCAGGAGGAAAAATTTACAGCGAGTCGCTTGTTTTTGTTTATCAGTGTAGACATCGTGTGTTTATTTCTGTAAGATAAGTATTATTTTCTTAATGTAGCTTTAGTGTATTTTAGTAAGTATTATTTTTTTCTTAATGTAGCTTTAGTGTATTTTAGTATCTTTATGCCTGGTTTGG
Source organism: Macrobrachium nipponense (assembly GCF_015104395.2). Taxonomy (NCBI): domain Eukaryota; kingdom Metazoa; phylum Arthropoda; class Malacostraca; order Decapoda; family Palaemonidae; genus Macrobrachium; species Macrobrachium nipponense. The sequence continues at coordinate 52,209,644 of NC_061101.1, read as the reverse complement.
TACCGGTTGTCAAGTTATCTGAACATCTCAGACCCCTACTATACTGTCATTTGAACATTAATTTTTATTAATAATGCTCCCGGGTACTAAGCAGTAATTTTTGAGTTGCTACATTGTGGACGTTTTCTTGGAAGTAATACAACAAACTCTTGGAATTTTGTTCTCAGCAAATTCTTGAGGTTAAAATGGGGCGGATGTGGGGGGAGGGGGGCGGGTTATGCTATCACAGTAGACTGGAGAGTAATCAGTGGTCATTGAAAATCTGATTTTGTGGTCGAGTCATTGATCATTTGGTGAAAGTCTTGATATATTTTTAATTCAGTGAATTTAGTGAGTGCTGCTACATTACCCGCATTTTGTTTGTTCCTGTAGTTACATCGTCAGAATAAACATCAACAGGGAAAGATCTTAACTAGAGTTCTTGATTATTATGACATGATTCGTAGTCATGTTAAGCTGTGTGAGTCTATTTTATTTATATATACCGTTATATATATATTATATATATATATATATATATATATATATATCTATATATATATATATATATATCTATATACTATGATATATATATAGAGACGAGAGAGAGAGAGAGAGAGAGAGAGAGAGAGAGAGAGCAAATTCATTAACAATAATGAATACAAGGTGGTTCACGCTTCGTATGATATAAATGATGCCATCAGATGAACATTGGTGTCCTAAGTCTATAAAACCTGGCAATTTTGGCTTTTGAATAAATAATGCTAATGGCCAACTGGCCGAGTCTCTGAAGACGCGCTCTTCTCAGTCGTCTCTTGGTGTCAAGTGATTGCACACTACTTGTCGGGAACCTAAAACCTTTTGATGATGCGCATCATCAACTTATTGGTGGGCGACCCACTGTGCCTCCTCCTAACCTGTAAGCCTGTGGTGTCAGTTTTTTAAAGCCATTGTTAGTGAATGAAGCAATTCATGTCGGTGAAAAAATGTTTTTACTGATTTAGTTCCTCAGCAGGCCGCTTGGTATGATTAAAATGGGTTGCTAATCAGAAAAGTGCGCATGATTTTTGGCTAATCATCCTGAGTTGGTCCAATTTTATTTCGGCATTGCATTTGGGTCAAGTTCACTTTGCGTTTGCTCAAGTTTACTCAGTATTTTATCTGGGGTATTGAGAATATTTCCCATCTTTTATTTACCGAACCACCGCAATGATCTTGTGTTCCATTCAACTTCAGTTTTTCTGTTATACAATTTAATTTTTATTTACAATCTCTTTTTAACGGTATGCATATCTCTGTGCGGGTTACCCGGGTGTCAGTGCCATTGTGCACCTCACATGGTGCTCTTTGCAGTGTATTTTTGGTCCGTGGCTACACCCACTTTTCAGCTTCTTCCTGCCATCTCTCTTTTTCCAGTCACTCCTCTTTTTCCAGTCACTCCTCATGTCCCAGTTCATTGACTCTGCATCTGCTTCTCTTGATGGCCAACTACTCCACCACCCCTCTCACTTGCTAGATCAGAAGAAGGTATCACAATGGCAGATCTGGAATTCGTATTTTGAGCTAATGGTAAGAGCTGTGATGGGGTTTTCAACCACCCAGTAACCCCCATAAATGAGAACATCATTATGCCACTCGTATTGATTATCACCTTTAGGGCTGGACTGTCCAAAAACTTGAGCCTATACTTTCTAGGGTTGGGCTCTTCCGTTTGAGGAAGACCACATTTTTTTCATTTGGCTTAAATTTAGGCTTCTTTAATTATAGCATTTTGATTCCAGCCCTTCGATTTTACTTAAGGGGTGCCATTTGCGAGTCGACCATCACTAGTATAAGTGGCAAAGAAATAACTCTGCGAGAGACAAGTGGCATTTTAAGGTTTTCACGCGTATTTAGTTTTGTTCTTATCAGTTTCATTTTATGAATAATACGTGAATTACCGTGATGGCTCAACCTCCTTCCCTGCCTTCAGATATTTTTACCTGTAGTACCAGGAGCTATTGAATGGGATTTAGTTGCCTCACGTTCTGACACGCCTGTCTCCACAGCTGCTAATTAATGCTTTTCGGAGCCTCTCTCTCCAGTGTTCGTATGAATCCTTCTTTGGTATTATCTCCTTTGGTTCTCCTGTATTATGCTCCCCTCCCCCTCTTCCACCACCTAGCCTTCTTCTGAATCTTCAGTCAAATTCATAACTGAACATTCAGCCATGGCTCATACAATACTATTGCTGTAATTCATTTTATTGCATACATACATTTTCAAATTTGTTAACATTCATTTTAAATATAAGGCCATTTCCATTATCCTCATTCATACTTTTAACACGTCAGTTTTGGATGAACTTGAGCATTAAAACTAATGAATGTTACTGCTTCATACTTCTGTACATTAGAACCATCAGCAGTGTGTCAACCCCCTTTACACACATTAGGGCTGCGTTTGCACCAAGCGATTCGAGTCAAGTCAAGACGAGTCATTTTGAATCAGCGCCGTTCCCACTGATCGAGTCAGAAAGTCAGATTCCAGCTCAACAGGGACTAGGATGGAGGCAAACGCTCTCTCTCTCTCTCTCTCGCTCTCTCCTCCTGCTCTCTCGCTGAAATATCGGTGTTGCTGTGGCTGAGGCGGCGAAGGAGGAGGCGTAGGAGGCGTCAAAGATGATAGACTCATGAGATTATTAAGGCTAAAAGGCCAGAGTCTGAAAGCTTCGGACATCCATTCCCAGACTTGATAAACAATCCAGAGAAGTTTGATGACTTCTTCAGAATGACAACTCAACAATTTAGAATGTTAGTGGAGTTAACTGTTCCCTACATAACAAAGCAAAAAAAAAAAAACACCAATTACCGCGCGCACTTTCAGTTTGAGGAAAGAATAGCCATTTTCTTAGGATTCATATTGCTCTCTCAGCGGACTCGCCGTGACTGATGAAAAATGTGTCCTCCCCGCCCGAGTCACTGACTGAATCGCCTTGACGCGCCTCGACTCGCATGACCTCTACTCTCTTGGGGTGTAAACTCTCCCATTTGAATTAAAAGTGGCGATTCAGAGAGTAATGAATCGTCTCGACTCGACTCGACTCGACTCGACTCGCTTGGTGCAAATCAGCTTAAACCTTCAAAGGGTAAATTGCATAAAGTTTTTTTGTATTTCCTTTAATTTCTCATAGATCATAGTCAATTCAAACATTTTAATTTTGACAAAAATTACGAAGAACTCAAAAAACAGCAGTATAGTTCCAAGTGAGGACATTTTGATGCCTGAGCAAGATTAGGCTTGGTAAATAAAATAATCAGTTATTTAAAAATGATAAACTATTATTGGAAAACGCAGAAAAATTAAACCATCGTAATTTTCATAGACAGAGCATTGAAAATTTATCTCAGGAGCCTGGGTTGTTTTTCTACAACAATGGTATTATCTACACCGTTTATAGCCTTATCCTGGGATTTACATAATTATTTCTAATAATAATTCTAGTGCTCTCACGTCCCGAAAATTTACTAGAAGTCCCGACGCCCACTGCCTACCAACCACCAGCGTGTTTTCATGGGTTCATTGGCGTAAAGGAAATGCTGCCACCGTCTGTGGATTAAACTTTTTGCGATTTAACACAAGGGCAAAAATGGGCGTTTTGTTTACGCAAGTGATTCAGCATGTATCGAAAATAACGCCACTTTTCTACTTTTTAAAAGTGTATTAAGTCAAATTTTCAAGAGCATCACAGTACCGCTCTTGGTTAAACATTAGTGAACATCTTTGTTAATGGGAAAATATGCCGCTATAAATCGTAATTTACTGTAAAACACTTACTTTGTTAAGAGTGGCAGAGGTCACGGACTTACGGTGTGCTATGCAGAGGGGGACTCGCATCTCAGTGGTGGCTATTATGTGTCACCACCCGAGGTTTTACCTTATTTTAAGGGGTGCGTCCACATGGTCGAACAATATCCGACGGGCAAACATTGTTACCATATCAGGGGCGAAGCAGGATGACGTCCCATAAGCTTTGAAACGATGGAAAGTAGATCTGGCGAACAAACAGTGGTACCAGATGAGGATGTAACCACCGTTTTTTTTTCTCTGCTCACAAGGCAAAGACCGGGCAGAAAAAATTGTTTTAATTGGTAACAATGTTTTTTCCGTCGGACACTGTTCGACCGTGCGGGACGCACCTTTAGACCAGGAAATATCCGTTTTTCCCAGTTATTGCTGGCAACCGAGAAGAAAAGTATAAATGCTACCCATTGACTATTTTTCCGTAGTAATAAATGTTGCTTCAAATCCTCCATCTTCAAGGAAAAACCTAATTAGAACACTGGTAAAGCTGATTTGTTCAACATTCCAGGAGCACAGCTCAATAGGTAACTCAGCTGGTGACTTTCCCTCTGTAGATGATGTTCTTGACTTTTTGAATAGTTATGTTCTCGGCTGGTCATAAATCAGTAGTACCTAGGACTTCAGGCATATTTATCCACCAACTTGTTACCTGGTGGACTCGTAAATGCCAGGAAACTCATAGAACTATGAGGTCAGGTTTCACACCGTACCACAAACGAAAATTGATTGCCATCATTACCAGAGTAATTAGGGATTCAAGATTAAGCTGAATAGACGTAGTAGGATAATTCCTACTCTTTTAATCTCCAATTTCGTACTGGAGAGTGGTGGGTTACCAATGTGTGATACTGACGTTATTTCCCTGTTTCAGGTTCTGTAGGAGAGGTCTTGAATAATGACTTTAATGTCGATAACTTAATGGAAATTTTAAAAGATAATATGTTTTTCGCAGACTCGGGAGTAAGCCTACAAACTACTTTGTTGTTGTTGTTTATCTAGTTGAGGGTAAGGAAAGTTCTGCGGAGGAACCTAAAAAGATCTGAAAAAGGTGTTTCGCATTGCCTTAAAGGTACAGGAATGTCAGGATAGAATATTTATGATTTATTTATTAGGATGAAAATGTAAAAAAAAAAAAATAATAATATGTGGGCTAAACAGTACAGAAAAATTTATTTTAATTTTCGTTGGTGAAACAAGTTTATTTGACCGTAAATGTGAGCACGTTTTAATTTACGTCAAAAGTTAGGAATATAATGTTAACAACTTATGCGGGGAGGGGGGGTCGGGAAGAAACTTGCATACGTCCTGAGTAAGGAGGTCGGATCAAATTGTTATACTTACCTTCTGTTGAAGAATTAGCTAATTATTAGGTATTGGTTTATCGCACCTTTAACTTATTCTCGTCACAGTACTGGAGAACCTAGTGACGTGTTATCAGGGCAAGGATTCTTAAAAATCAAATCAAAGCAACATAATGCGTATGACATAATCGTTTGTCGTTAATTCTTTATTAACTCTGCAAGAGTATATATTTGGTCGGCTTTAATCACTGCTTGTTACGAATTTAAAATTACCGTTTTGGAATGTAGACTGCCCGTCTGTTACCTGGCTATTATTATTTATTGCATTCAGTCCGCCCATTACCAATATTGATGAGAATAATTTTTCGGACATTGACCTAGATTAGAGACCAGTTTGTTAGAGTATTAAGCATAATTATTTCTAATGTCTGTCAACTTTAAGGAAGAAGGCTTTAACATTTTATCGTAATATCTTCTGTAATCAAGATTTGATTATTCAGTAGCAAGGTTAGGTGCCCTATTAATCAGTCTTATGATCTCTGATTACATTTCATTCAGTTGAGAGATGGAATAGTTTCAAGTTTTTAGCTTAAATGATAATCTTGGTGGTCGTCTCAAAAGCACTAGCTTATCCTATAACAATTGCTCTGGTAGAAACGTTACCTTAGTCATAGAGCCTCCAACCTCCTTTCCCATCTCTTTCTCTTCTCCCACTCACTTGTGTGTGTCAAGGGGCGAGGTCAGAGGGCAAGTCGTTCCCAAATCTGGATCAGTATTGACTGACATATACATATTTGCCTTCAATTTGAAGCGCCCTGATACCTTTTGCCTCCCCGGGGTCAAGCATGAAAGCAGCAAGTGTCAATACTCGAGGATTACCTCTCATTTTATATTAACTCACTTCTATCTCAAGTCTCGAAGGTAGTCAAACCTGTCCTGATCTAAACTGTCTTTACTATTCCTGGAACGGCTGTTGTGGATGTTTTCAACTTTTTGTTCACACCACAATTTTATTTATATGCTATTGTCATACTTTGATTTCTTGTTTTTTTCTGGACATGCCAGGAAATCTTTGCAGGTAAATTTAATTTTTCTTTTTGGTTCAAGTAGTAATTCCTATAAAGCTAAGTACAAAATACGAAACAAATAGAATGACTGGATTCTTTCACTTCCGTAGGGGTTGGACTCTTATTAGACCCATTTGTCCTTTTAGTTTGTTATCTTTTGCTTTTCCTTTTTTTATTACTTTTAAATTTGAAGTATTAATTGGCAATAACAGAAAGGTACCTTTACCTAACCAGGGTTAAGTGATTCTTATTTTGTGATAGCGTAATAATGTTTACGTGATCGTAGTAAATGATAATGGTGTATAGATTATTATGTTCAGTGACTATAAGCTTTTGCTATATTAATTCTATATTTTTTTAAAACTTAAGTTTACTTATGTGCTCATGTTGGTAATAAAGATACGGTCTTATTAATTGTTTTTGTGTACACGTATAGGTATCGTCACATACCATGAAATACACACATTTGGATACAACAGGTATTTCTGTTATATGAATTTAATCCTTTTGTTTCGATATATCACTCTGGTTCTTAAGTGAATATTGTTAATAGTAAGTCATTACCATCTCATTTAATTTTCACGTTTTCCATGTATTTCAAAATGCTTATTCGGGTAAGAGGTTGAAAGATAATTAGACGAGTTTGCAAAAATGCTCTCTTATTATGAAGAGATTAATGGCATTTTTTGCTTGCGGTGTTTTCCAAATTTATGCAATGAACACCACGTTGATATATTGTAGCCGTGGTCGTTTAGCAGCTAACGATATGTGTGGATATATATATAACACACACACACACGACACACACCATATATATATATATATATATATTATATATTATGTATATATATATATATATATTACATACATATACATACATACATATATATATTTATACATTTATATGTATATATATATATATATATATATATATATATATATATATATATATATTATATAATCTGGATATATATATATATATATATATATATATATATATATATATATATATATATATAGATATATATATATATATATATAGATATACATACATACATACATACATACATACATATATATATATATATATATCTATATATATATATATATATATATATATATATAAATAGTGTGTGTGTGTGTGTGTGCACTTGTGTCTTTGTGGCTGACTAGAATATTCATGTGTAATAAACAGCTGTCAAGTACCGACTTTGACAGGAAAGATTTGTTGGAAACCTGGAAGCAGAAGGAGTAGCGTTGTTCTGCATGAATGCACGATGGACATTTTGTTTTTTTTGCTCTTGCCGAGGTTAACTGTGAGACTAAATATTTCACCATCTCATTTGAAGCTCCCAGGCGACAAGCACATCGTAGTACAAACCATTCCTCCTCCGAACTTACAATTTTGGAGATGTCACTGTTTTTTTCAGTCCGGCGGATTGTCATATAAAAAATGGGAAGGTTTTTATCTTTTGCAGCCGAGTCACTATATTTTACCAAAAGGCATTGATGATATACTAGATAATATTTTTATTCGGATACTTTCTGAGCAGTTTTTCGCTCCTATTCAGCAGTGTTTAGGATAGATCATGTTTAAGAGTAGGTTGTCACGGGGATAAATGTTATATAAATAAAAAGATTATTACCAAGATATTACCAAGATGGGAGTTAGGAATAACCAGCTGAGATATAAAGTGTTTAATCTTAAATGTGGAAACTTAGCAGTTAAACGAAAACTTTTATTGATGCGTTTTTATTAAGTTTTAAAAGATGTCTTATTTAGCCAGGCCCAGATTCTTTTGTTTCTGAACAATTTTTCTGCAGGTGAGATTGAGTTCCGTCTTGTTCTGTCGACACTTAAACCGCTCCCTCTCTCTCTCGCTCTCTCTCTCTCTCCTCTCTCTCTCTCTCTCTCTCTCTCTATATATATATATATATATATATATATATATATATATTATATTCTATATATCTAATAAAAGGAGCCCTTAAAAAACACCAAAATGTAGAGAGAAAAGTACTATCTTTCAGAGACTGCTGTCTCTCTCTTTCAGTATATGAATGAGAAAAAGTTTACAGAAAAGGTGGTATTTATACAGAGATTCGTCCACAGTAATAAAATGCAATAAAACCCAAAACATGCTGTGGATGAGATACGTGGATGACTACTAACATTTGGGATGATAAGTGGGGTAATTTTAATGAATTCCTCTCAAAATTAACGCATTAGTGCCCACATCAAATTTCAAAGTTTAAATTTGAATGGGAAAACAGACAAAAAATTCCTTTTTCTTGATGTTTTAATAATCAGAGACACGACAGAATACAAATTTACCATATACAGAAAACCAACGTTCTCACTTTCATATATTCACTACTTTAGCTATCATGACAATCTATCAAGATAGGTGTAGTAGCAACTATTCTTAAGAGCCTTACGAATTTGTTTCCCCAGATTTCCTGGAAAAGAATTTGAACTATTCGCAAGCAACTTTCATCTTTAAAAGTATCCTGACCATATAATTGAGAAAGCAATTCAAAAAGCAAAACGTAATTTTCTACCGACCCCCCTAAAAGACAAAGACCAGAGACACACCCAACAAATAAAATAAAAATTCCCCACCGGAGACGATTAAGAGAGTAACTCACACCCCTTGGGAAAATCACCCTTTTGCATTTTACCTACCCAAATACCTTAGCCAAATCCCTGATTAACGTCCAAACAAAAGACATCTCCCACCAAGACTCTGGGTATAATGAGATCCCATGCCAGGACTGTGACCAATCTTACATCGGATTTACAGTAAATCACTTCCCAGAGATTAATAACACACAAACGGTCAGTTAGGTTATGGACAACAGAACTCGGCTATTTTTCACCATATAAATGAAACATAAACCATAGAATAAACCTGGAAATATGTCACGTGTAATTTATAGCAGCAACTGCCGGTACAAAGTCAAATGATGGAATCGGCCTTAATAAAAGAAGAGCAGTAATGACATCTCAAAAAGGGAATTGGATATCAGATATCGTCGACGCAGTGTTCATTCAACCAACGCTTAAGAAAGATTAAAGGAAGATTATTCACGGGGGGTGACCTAAATTGGCTTACTTGTGGACGAATCTCTTGGTATAAATACTTTTCTTATTTTTCTGTAAATTTTTCTTTCATTCATATACCTGAAGAGAGAGACAGCAGTCTCTGAAATATAGTACTTTTCTCTCTACATTTTGGGTGTTTTTTATGGGCTCCTTTTTATTAGATGGAATTCTGTTGTTACAGAACATTTTTACGCAGTCATATATATTATATATATATATATATATATATATATATATATATATATATATATATATATATATATATATATATATATAAAATAATCCACTATTTTAAGAACGAACTTCTGTAATGCACGGTTTGATATGTTTGTTTGTATGTATGTATATACATACATGCATACATACATACAAACCTCAAATAGTGCATTGCAGATGTTCGTTTCTTAAATAGTGGGCTGTTTATTAAATTATCCAAGTGTGGTATACATAAACACACTATCAACACAACTTTTTACTGCAAATAAACTTCAGTTAATAAATAAAAAAAAATTTTCAAAAACCTAAACGAAAAGCAATCAGCTGATCACAATAATAAGACTCTCTCTCTCTCTCTCTCTCTCTCTCTCTCTCTCTCTCTCTCTCCTCTCTCTCCTGATGAGAACTGGATTTCTAACCGCTCTAGAAGCCTCTCTTGTTGTGTATAAAGTCGGGTTTATTTCTATTGCTATATTTTACAAATTTATTATAATAAACAAAGTATACTCTGCATAGATGGAAGGTAGAATGAACAGAGCTTATTCTGCACAGTTGGAAGGTAGAATAAACAACTTATTCTGCATAGTTGGGAGGTAGAATAAACAGAGCTTATTCTGCATAGTTGGGAGGTAGAATAAACAGAGCTTATTCTGCATAGTTGGGAAGTATTCTTTAAAAATATAATTTAAAGATTATTATTGTTTTTGTTCCTTTTCCTTTAGGTGATATCCAGTATCTGGATGATCCATTGTTCGTGAATATAACGCAGGGAAATAAATGTAAATGGGTTTATTGCCTTAGACATGTTATACAGTTTACTTACATTTACGCATCTATAATCTTTGAAAAAATAATGAGTATAAGAAACAGAAATGGAAATCTGGTATCATTGCCTGATCACGCATTTGTAATCAGTCGTTCTGCTCAATAACTGATGAGAAGTCTAACATCGCGAGCATTTAAACCACTGTGGAAGAGCACTGCCTGACCATAAGGAGAATGTACGTGTTACTTATCAATGGGTTGGGAAACAATGCTGCTTTCTCCATTGCAGTAATCATCTTAATGATTAAATGTTTTATAATGAGAATTATTGAAAAATGGCTTTAGTGCCACTGTATTGTGAATAGTAATGTTATTTCATCTTCTAGTTTTTTTTATCCCTTAATAGAAACGAAGATGTAACAAAAATACATCATTATCTTCTTTTCCGAAGAAATATTGAATGATGCTTAATTCATCTAATGACCATCGGAGTTGAACTAATTCGATTATAATTAAAATATTATTAAGCTGAGAAGCATCATCTGCCACTTTCTTTGAACGACCGATGGTTTTTCCGGCATGATTTACGAGCCCAGTTACAGCAATGTGATCATTGTCACCTTCATTTTGTTTCTCTAAAAGTTTTACAGCCAAGGTAGCTGAGATTTGTATTAACATAACTGTAGTATTATAGTATAGGATATGCGCTGCTCGCTTACGTTTGAACTGACCACAGTGAAACTTAGATTATGTTTGACTTTTATATAGGATTGTATTATTATTATTATTATTATTATTATTATTATTATTATTATTATTATTATTAATCAAATGAAACGTTTCTATAATTGCTGAGATGTGTACACAAACGAAACTGTTTTAGCATGTATTGAAATATTAATTCATTAACCTTTGCACTTCAAGTCCAGCAGGTTTTTATCGGACACTTTTATTAAAATATATATATATATATTATAATATATATATATATATATATATATATATATATATAATATATATATATATATACACACACACACACACACACACACATATATATATATATATATATATATATATATATATATATATATATATATATATATATATATATATATATATATGTATATATACATATATATATATATATATATTATATATATATATATATATATTACATAATATACACTTATATATATATATTATATATATATATATATATATATATATATATATATATATATATATATATTCGGGCTAAGAGTCTAGCCTACGAAACTATGGTTCGTGTGTCATTATTTGGGAGCAATTCATTTATTAATTTACAAAAGAAAAGGGGATTATATAAATACCCTTGACCTTCTTTTAGCTGGAATTTTAGGCAACGTGAAAGGTGTTTGACGTTGATTTTAAATCTTTATATAAATTTCAGTTCACCGGAGGACGCTTCGAAGTAAAATGGAATATGTAGGTAGATAGATGATGGAGATCAACCTCTCTCTCTCTCTCTCTCTCTCTCTCTCTTCTCTCTCTCTCTCTCTCTCTCTCTCCCCCTCTCTCTCTCTCTCTCTCCATTCTGCGCGCCCAATAGGTGTACAGATACACTTTTTTTAAATTAAAATATTAAAAATATATCTTGGATACTGAGAAAAATCTTCAAACACACTATTTAGAGAGAGAGAGAGAGAGAGAGAGAGAGAGAGAGAGAGAGGGGATGTGGGGAGGGGGGGGGGGACTTGACCATCTATTTTCTTTTCGGGTAAGTTATCGCCGGCGCTGTCTGGTTGCGTTGATTACCCACCGTCGTTTGTTAATCCTTTAATAAAGAATCACTCATCGTTGATTCTTGTTTCTTTTAATTAAGGACTTCATCTCGCGTCCCGTTTTTCGTGTCTCTTCTGTTCAGATCCAACAAGCGATCGCTGATCGTCCTGGCTTGGGTTGTTATTGCCTTTTAGTTTTGCTTAAGGAATTTATTTGGTGGAATCCTTTTTGCTGTATATACACACACATATATATATGTATATGTATGTATGTATGTATGTTCGTATATGCATACTTGTTATAGATATGACTATATGTATGTATGTATGTATACATACATACAATACATAAATACATACATGCATACATACATATAATGCTTAAAGGTATGAGAGATAGACAGCCCTCTTGCCCCACCATACAGGGGAATTCTGGACAAAGACACATATGCGCAAATGTGTTGGAATCCTCCAATGTCGATTCCATCTACTCTCGAATGTTTTTGGAGTCATGTCCCTTGGCGCTGAGAGCCATGAAACTTAATGCCTAAAGGGAAGGTTGGTGGCGTGCGTCTTCAATTTTCTGTCTTTCGGGAGGAAAAATCAATCATCCTCTCCACTGATACCCGAAAGGAGAATGAGTGTCGAAGGGATTTTTCCTTCAGTTGGCGGTTAAGTGAAACTCTTTTCGCTCGGATTAGTGTTAGGAAAGGAATTACAGTTTTGTAGGAAAGGGATATTTTTAAAGATTTTGACAAGGGATTTTGTGGATAACATTATTACATCATGCATAACATGTTAAGAATGTATCAAAAATGTTCAAAAATTCCCTGTACTGCCCATTTCAGAACGCTAAAAGATTTGTTATATACAACCGTCGTCTAAATAACAATAATTAGAAGTTTTTGTGGGGGTGATTTCACTCAAGAATTTAGACCTAAATTTTTCAGAAAGTTGTCTGTACCGGTTACACTGATTTAAGTTTCGTTTTCGCCTTTCTTCTGTTATTTCTTGAGAGCTCGACATTTTGTAAAGCGTAATTTATGTAATTGAGATTTTTTTAAATTTTTATTACATGTAATTTTTGCTTACTTTTCAAACCTTTTTTAAGTTATGGATTCAATTTAAAATGGAATGCAAATGAAATTTATGCACTAATTTAAAAAGATGAGTTAAATGGACGGACGCTATGTATCTGTTAGACAATAAGACAATATGTAATATACCATATATACTCCACGGGAAAAATGTACTCAACAAGCAAAACGTACTAACGTACGTAATGGACAAAATGTACCAAAATGTACCCAGTTAATAAAATTGGCCATCTTATACAGTCAATACTTTTTTTCAGTTAGGTACATTTTGTTTTTGGGATACAGTTTATGTTCTTTTCCCACATTTTTGGTTACTAGGCATATTTTGTTCACTGTGTTCATTTTTGTATATTGGGTACGTTTTGTTTACTGCGTACATTTTGGACTGTGTACATTTTTTTTTTATTTAGGGTATATTTTTTTCACTGTGTACATTTTTGTTCACATGGTACATTTTGTCCAATGAGTTGCTTGACAGGACCCATTGCAATAAGGAGAAATATCTCCTTAACAGACTGCGTTTTAAATTTTTTTTAAAAAGCAGATGAGAGGCAATTACATGGAAAAGCGCAATAGAATCAAAACTAAAAACAATGTACTGGATGGGGAATAGGTACAATAATCGTAAAAAAATGCAAAGTAACCTCTATGTTCGTAATACAAATATTAACCTTCGACTTCTCTACTTATTTATCGTTTGCTTCATTTTAATTATCTTATCATAAAAAAATCACTCTATCTTTATCGTAGTCTGATTTTGAAAATATATTTCGGTACCTTTTCTACCAAGTAAATAATCTACCAGTCCGTTCACGATTATCATCGTCACATTTGCCCGCTAGATGTTCCAGTGCAAAGATTTGAGGACTGACGAACTCGGGAACTTTCGTTTTCTATTTTAGATTTTTTTCCTGCTAGAAATAATTGATGGTTAAGATCTGAGGTGCACCTAAACTACATATGGAGAAGTCAGTCCATTTCCCTGTACCAAGAACTTATTAATTTTTGACATGCTGATTTTAGTGTAGTTCAGTAATAGTATAGCTTAGAAACCATTGATTTGGGAACTTCAGGTTTGGTTGGTAGCATATTCACATAAATGTGGAACTTCTTTCCTTGCAGTTCCACCGTTTAATGGACATCCAGTTCCTGTTGTGAGGCCTGAGTAGTTTTAAAATTTTTTGCACTGCTGTGATTTCTCGTATCTCGATTTCATCTTTACATTTTCATCGGGAAACCAATATGACGAGTTCCGGATGAATATCACAAGCACTTTAGCCCATTGCAACCCCTCATCCCCAAGTCGGGTCACCAGATTTGGGTTGGGTCACCCCACCAATTCATTCCCCCAAGTTCACGGTCGACTGTTGAAGGTGATTTATGTAGGTACAATTTAAAAGGTTTTCTTTGGGTTATCTTGGTATCTCTCCTTTTTATTAGCTGCTGCTGTATTCCATTTTCGATAATCTTTCGGTGATCGGGTTGTCAGCCGGCCATTGGTTATCCTATACTTGGCGCTTCCAGAGGGGGCGTGGTCGGGTGATTTATTTGCCTGGCTCAGCTCCCAACCTCCATCTCCTCCTTAAGTGCTCGCCTGCCCGCCTTTCGTTCTTCCATTTTGCGCCTCTCCACCTTCAGTTCTTCTTCCCCTTTTACGCCTCTCTACCTTCAGTTCATCCTTTTAGACGCCTCTCCACCTCCAGTTCCTCCCTTTTTACCCTCTTTACCTTCAATTCTTCCCTTTTCACGCCTCTCAAACTTCAGTTCTTCTCGGCACCGCCATTTTTATTTTTCGCCGAAGGTAGGCTACTCCAGTCTCTCTCCACATGTTAGAAAATAATGGCCAGTTTAATTATGACTACACATCCTTTGCCTGTTTATCTCAGTATTAGAATCGCGTAAATTTGGCCTCTAATGAGTTTGGCGGGGCCAGGAGGCAATCCTGATTGCTTTCGCTGCTCTTCAAAGCACCTTTGCGAAGCGAGAGAAATATCTCTCTTAACGGTGTCGGACATATTAACGGATTGATGGATATCGCTAGTTCCGTGAATTATCCTGGTTTTGCTGATAATCATGCCAATTTCTCTCTCTCTCTCTCTCTCTCTCTCTCTCTCTCTCTCTCTCTCTCTCTTTAACGTCGACTTCTGATCTTTTTGCTCAATAGTGGTGGAATCTCTCTCTCTCTCTCTCTCTCTCTCTCTCTCTCTCTCTCTCTCTCTCTCTCTATCTGCTTTAGCGTACAATTCTCTCTCTCCCTCTGCGCTTTAACGTTCACTTCAGATCTTTCTGCCCAATTGTTGCGGCATTCTCTCTCTCTCTCTCTCTCTCTCTCTCTCTCTCTCTCTCTCTCTCTCTCTCTCTCTCTCTCTCTCTCTTTCTGTACTGGCATTTGTCTTGATGTCCACGATAAAAGGCCGGTTTTCAATCATGCGCATTCAATGGACGTTTTCGATGGCTCTGTTGATTGCAGCAGTCATCTGAGCATCTGCGATCTCCGATAAGCCTCGAAGCACCGGCAGCATCCGAGCGGCACGGCTCTTGTGATCCGTACACGCAACTGACAATTAAGTACACGCGTCAGTGCTTGCTTGTGCAAATCCGTCTTGCGGCATACGGGGATCCCAGAATGTGAAGCGTTGCGGCATTCCGTCCTCCGATTTTGTTTTATTGATTATTTTCTTCATATCATGAACGTTCTGATATAAAACATTGGGGTATTCGTCCTTCAGAGACTCTAAGAATATGGTGCTTCACGTTGAGAGAGAGAGAGAGAGAGAGAGAGAGAGAGAGAGAGAGAAGAAAATTAAACATTATACAATACAGTAATATATATTGGCATATCAATGAACATTGGGATATATAAACCAGTGGTATTCGTCATTCAGAGAACTGAATGTAAGATGCGAGGTGCTTTGACGTTGATGAGAGAGAGAGAGACGAGAGATGCGGAGAGACGAGAGGAGGAAACACGGGGGGAGGGCGAGTGAGATTGTACGGGAGGAGAAGGGGCGAGGAGAGAGGGAGGGGGGAGGAGTCCGAGGGAGAGCCGAGGGGCGAGAGGGGAGATGGGAGAGACCCCCGGAGGGAGGGAGGAGGGGCGGAGGGAGGGGGAGGGTGGGGGAGGGACTCGAGAGGAGACGAGGAGAGAGGGAGAGAGGGAGGGAGGGAGGACTACAGAGGAGAGGAGGATGAAGCGAGGGGGAGGGAGGGGAGACGTGGACGTGGACTGCGGGGGGGAGAGGGGGAGAGAAGAGGGTGGGTGAACGACGAGAGGGATGAGTGGAGGCGGGAGAGGGGGCGGAGACGAGGAGGTTGAGGGAGGAGAGGTGGGGGGGGAGGGGGGTGACGTGGAGAGGGAGGAGTGGAGTAGGGAGGAGCACGAGGAGGGGTAGGAGATGGGGGGAGTGAGACGGGGAGGGAGAGAGAGGAGGGAGGTGGAGACGGGAGAGGATGTGGTGAGAGGGAGAGGGAAGGTGGGGAAGAGGGCGAGGAGAGGGAGACGGAGAGACCCCGAGACGCAGAGCGGAGGGAGAGGGACGGAGTGCCGGGGAAAGGTAGAGAGAAGACCTGCCCGAAGGGAGGGGGAGGAGGGTGAGAGGGAGAGGGAGAGTCGGAGTAGGGGGGAGGGGGCCGGATGAGTTTGGGAGGGGAGCTGGAGACGGAGGGGAGGAGAGGATGAAGGTTGAGGAGGGGAGGACCGAGGGAGAGAGATGAGAGGCGAGAACGTGGGGAGGAGAGGGGGCTGATGAGAGAGTGAAGAAAATTAAACATTACGCATAATACATTATTATATATTAGCATATCATGAACATTGGGATATAAAACATTGTGGTATTCGTCATTTAAAGCCTGAATGTAAGATGAGATGGTGCTTGACGTTGAGAGAGAGAGAGAGAGAGAAAAGTAAACATTACGCATAATACAGTATTATATATTAGCCCTTCAAGGCAGATCATGTTAGATTACGTAGTTTATCAATACAGTATTATATATTAGCCCAGTGAGGCAGGTCTTGTCAGACTGCGTAGTTTATTTCGTAGATTTGTCGTATTTTTAAAAAGCAAATTATAAAAATCAAAACAGTATTATCCCAAGTTTATTTTTTAGAATCGTCGTATTTGTAAAAAGCAAAAAACAGTATTATCCCAAGTTTATTTCTTAGAATTGTCGTATTTGTAAAAAGCAAAACATAAAAATCAAAACAGTATTATCCCAAGTTTATTTCTTAGAATTGTCGTATTTGTAAAAAGCTTAACAGTATTATCCCAAGTAGGTATCTCTGCATGGTACCGTTCAGTTCGAAATCAGAAGTTTATATCTCGGCACATTTGTATAACACTTTTGATTTTGATGTAATTACTCTAGTAAATGAGTGCTTACATAGACCCAGCAACTCCTCGTCTGTATTTTAGCGTTGAGGGTGAAACTATTAAAAGACAAAATTTCAGACATTTCAGAGGGACCAAACTGAATGGCTCTCAGCGATGCGATGTTTTTATGTTCTTTGGTTTTTTCTTTGATACAATTGTATGTAAATAGTTTTTTTTATGATTTCATGTCCTTTGGAGTGTAATCACATGATTCTTTCCTCGTCGTTCAGTGCTTTCATATATGTCACTTTTTGGGCTTGGTAAAAATAAAGCAAAAAAGACGTATTACAAAACAACCAGTATTAACCAAGGATTTAAGAATATTCTCTGCTTACCATTTCATCCAAATTTCATTCCTGCACACATTTTAAAAAATATTGACAGTAACTTAGTATTTAAATATGATAATATTTTAAGAAATAAACTAATTAAAAATAACCCGTCAAACTCTAACAATATAGTACACAGTATTCCTTGCAAAGAATGTAATAAGATTCATATTGGTCAAACTTTGAAAGGAATAAAAATGCGATGCTCACAGCACAAATATGCCATTTCAAGAGTCTGAACGAAT
>NC_061101.1:52176563-52186563 GCF_015104395.2 Macrobrachium nipponense | reverse complement strand
CTTCAGTGGTTCACTAATACCGGGGGAGAAGGTGGTAAACAAAGCAAAGCTGCGAAGTCATATGACTCCCTTACAGAGTTCATCAAACTAAGAAAAGCTTAAATATACGAAAAACGACGCTAGCTTATTAATAAACTTAAAACTAGAAAAAGACAAAAGGTTGGAAAAGTATAACAACTCATAATTAAAGATTATAATGAATTTACTTTAATCTAATATATATATATATATATATATATATATATATATATAATATATATATATATATAGATATATATATATATATATATATATATATATATATATATATATATATATATATATATATATATATATATATATATATATATATATATATATATATATATATATATATATATATATATATATATATATATATATATATATATATATATATATATATATATATATATATACAATGGCATGTATCTGTATGAAAATTATGATTCCTAGTAAAAATCTGTCTCCCTGATTTTTCCCCTGTTCCTGCTCAATTTTTCTCTCCAAAGAGCGGGGCCTGTATGTGAAATTGTTTATTCATTACCTTAGCTCAGATGAGAAAATAACCATTGGGCCTTACCTGTACTTATACCTAAATGGATTCTTAATCGTAAATGTCTTTCTTATCTTTCCTTCATACCAGGTTTAATCAAAGACGGTTCATCCTTGGCTTTTTTATATATTTATGTTTGTGCGTGTTGCAATAATGTGCGTCTGTGTTCGATACAAAAGATGTGTAATACAGAAATCAAATTTAACATTTCCAAGGGTAGCACTTGGTGATTCTTCTGAAGCGTCCGCTTGTAGCACAGCTAAGAGAACATTGTTGTCGTAATTTGCTAGAACATTGGGCTTAAGTAGCTCATTCATGCATTCATGAATATATGAAAAATGAATTCTCGTTTACCACAATTACTAATATGGGCTTAGACGTGATTGTGCAGAATTGATATTTGTGACTCTGTGAAGAAATTAGTTTAAAACTTACATTATTCATGATAAAAATGTCAAACTGGAATGGCTGAGTGGATTGAATGGCCAGGTAAATTATTGTTGACACATATAAAAATCAAGAAGGAATTGTCTGTATAAGCATTCAACTAATGAAAATGTAAAACCCCTTCAGTACCCAACAGATGAATCATGTTAAGGAATTTTCCGGGCTCCTTCTTTTCATATTTCTGAATCAAGCGTTGCCAGAAATTCCCGGAAGCCATACGTCATCAGTTTGGGAACTTGGTAAATATTTTGTTTATCTGATGTCACTGTGTTAATGCGTTGGTTGGTGTTTCATAGATCGTTTGGGTCTTATTAACATTTGACGCAGTTGAGAATATTTTGAAAGAAGCTTACTTCCATTTTCCATTCAGTCCAGTGTCGTGGAGTATAATAACAGCTGGCACATTCGGACAGACGTGGATTGTAACCAGTGATGTAGATTTTCATTCTTCGTTTAACTGTTGGGTAAATGACAGCAATGCTCAGAATGTCCTCTTCAATTTGGCTTCGACCTCTTCAAGTGAAGGTGCCCGAAAGACGTTAATTGAATGACTCTTCTTGAAGTCAAGGTGTCCGTAAGACGTTAATTGAACATTAGAGAAAAATCTATTATTGGTCCGGTAAACCGGTAAGTCACTGATGAAGATTAAATTGTACGATAACCTATAATGCTTCTTCAAGTTTATAAATCATTGTCTGGTGAAAATGCCAGTGGAAGGTTGTAAATCACATTTAGCTTGGAAATTGGTAAGCTTGTTGCGCAGGCATTCTATTATGAGGACATTTATAGTTCAAGGTAAAATCTGGGTAAATTAACGTCTTTTTTTTCTAGAAAAAATTAGCCCATAAATAATATTAAGCAAGTATTCAAGGGTTCTGATAATAGCTAGTGCGCTGTGTCTTGAAGGTGTTCCGATTTTGTCAGGGTGTTAGGAGTGCTCTCTCTCTCTCTCTCTCTCTCTCTCTCTCTCTCTCTCTCTCTCTCTCTCTCTCGCTCTCTCTCTCTCTCTCTCTCTCTCTCTCTCTCTGACCATTTTGTTATTTTAAATTATTGTGACGATTCGTATAATAAGTGATCTCTTTCTGTATTTCCTGTTACCTTTTGTTACTTCTTGCTAATGAACACCATATACGTTGGAAGCACGAATTTCAAGTCTATGGTCCCTGTGGGCGTTTTCCGTGTGAAAAGGGCTCGGCCCACCTTCTGAATAATAATAATATTAACTTTTCTTTCTACTTCTAGCTACATAGCTTCTAATGTTATTTATATATGGCCTTACATAAATACAGACTAATCTCTGATGGCTAATGATGCTGATTTGCTGACTCTTCATACGTAAAGTATGCGTGTTTTAATTATATAAGCATATTCTCCTTTATACTTGGAAATAGGATAATATAGATACACTGACTTTAATTGCGTGATTTTTTCGTTATGTTTGGAGTGTAGATTTTACGTGAAAGCCTAGGATTATTAGGAATTTGATTTTCTAGTTTCTCAACAACTGGAATTTATCGATTTCACCATATTTTATGATTTCATGGCTTCTATTACGAATTGTTCACTCATAAAAATGTTTCCACATTATTCCATTAGATTCCTTCACCAAACAATGTTTTATTCTTTAGATATATGCAAGGAAATGGCGTTTTTCTTAATAGAACGTCATTCATAGCCATACAGATGGCATTATGTCAAGTACGGCAAGGAAAATTTCACTTAAGATCATGGTGGAAACTAAAGCTTGAATTTTATAAATTATATGTATGAATACTAACATTTAATCATTTTTAATTGTTGTCTAAATTATATAATGAAATAAGGAAGCATATCTTCCCATATCCATAATATTTATCAAAAAACGCTTTATAAAAATAAAAATTCATTCCTTAATAACTTCCCGCATATCATACATGCGTGGGGGAGGGGGGGGGGGAAGGGGGCAGCGTGAATTGACCCGTGTAGATAAGGTTAAAAACAAAGCAAACAAACTCAGGTCGCTTCATTTTTTTCCAAGGTCATTGATCATCCGGGTTGAATGTTTTTTTAAAATGCAATCCAGTAGGAAATCTTTAGGTTTGTATAGTTAGGAAATAAGATATAGACAACAAAGTACTGAGAGAGAGAGAGAGAGAGAGACTTTGAGTTATTTCCTTGTCCTATTCTCTCCCGAAGGCTCTTTGTGGGACCCGCAAATTCATTTGCCATAACGCGGTATTGCAGAAACATGTGGAGAGCCATAAGAAGTATTCTATATTAATAGTCGGTTCCACACAATCACAGCGCTCTGAAAAAATACCTTGTATACGACTTTAGAAGTCTACCGCGAGGCAGAAACCTAGTTAGAGATGGAAAATAAACTGAGCGAGTCGGAAGCGGTAGGCCTAATGGACAAAAGCGAAATAAAGAAACCTTGCCGAAGGAAGAGGCTGAGATGTGGCTGGAGGGTTGTTTTTACAAAAGCTTTCAAAAGCAAGAAGGGCCGGAAAGAGCCCAAAAACGGGAGTCGTGTAGGGAAGACGGTCGGTGTGCTTAACCCCCCTGGTGGTAGGCCGCCATCCTTTAGTCCCGAGTAAGTGAGGAGAGTGATTCGGACCACCCCCGACAAGCCGAACAACTTGATTACAGCCTGTGATATCATCCTTTACCTAATACGCTGCTTCCATTAATTTACACCGCCACACATCCTATGGTAATTATAACCTGCCCCTTGTAGCAACAATGGCCTTCTTTTGCCTCATTGAACAAAGGTTTCACGAAGGCCTTCCAGCTACCGATCCTCCTCCCTCCTCCTCCTCAGGTAGTAGTAGTAGGAATAGCTGGGCAGCCCCGGCAGCAGCAGCTCTTCCGAAAGCCCGGGACCTCCCCCCCCCCCCTCCCCCCCTCACCCCTCCCCCCCTCAGCTGTTTTGCTCTCATCACTGCCCCTGTCTGGGCCAACAAAATAATAGCCCTCTTATCACCTCGTACCTCCCCAAAAGTATACTTGCGAAGGAATATTTAAATACGCTGAATAAAGTCGATGACCGTCCTGTTAATGAAAAACGGGTTTATCAATTTCAACATCAGTAGAGCAACGTGGATGAGAGAGAGAGAGAGAGAGAGAGGTGAAATGGCCAAGCGTTTAATTATGCCACATCTAGATTACATTTCCCGGGGAGAGAGACGACCTCCCGGATGAATGCTAAACGGCGGTGCCGTTGACAGGGAAAGTTATGGCGGAGCTTGCAAATAAAAGAAATTGATCAGGGGAGGCCTAGATGGTATCAAGAGGTCACTTTTAATGACCAAGACGTTGTTGAATGGCGCGGGCCCTCCATCTTCTTCGCCCTGAGAGTAGGTGGATGGTGGTACCTCGGAATGGGTCTCTCCTGAGGAGGAGGAGGAAGTCAAAGGTATAACTCACGTACATCCAAGTGCGCCGTGAAGGCATCTCTCCTGTCCATTAACTGAAATACTGATTTTTCTTCTGCACAATCAATTTCATGTTACTGTCTTTTTTGGGGAAATTTTCTTGCTTGAATCTCCGTAATATTGGAAGTTTTTGGCGTTAATGTATTTATGCATCATTGATCGCTGATACGTCCTTGGTTCACTCAACTTGAGCGGTTACGAAAATAAATGTTTGCATTAGTATTTTCGGCCGTATGATGAGTGTACAGATAATATAACGGTTTTTGTATCTGTGTATCCCGTTAACATTAATTGCAGTAGGATCGGACTCCGCCATTACTTGTAACTCGACCTGCTTGAAAGAGGGTGTTTACCTTATCCTGTTACATGTTTGATTTCCTCTAATTAATTTCCGCAATATTTCCAGCACAAATGGTTATAGTTTGCCTTGGTCCACCTGTTTTTGAGGTTAGTTGAAACCTTAAAATTTATAATCATTGTCACAGCTTTACGTGGGCTCGATACTTTTTTTTTTTCAGATTATCACATTTTCACATATTCGTATCTGGAAAGCCAAATATCTTCAGGAACTTGAAGAAACTAAAATATTAAACGGTTTTATGGAATTCGTAAAGACTCCCTCCACCACCTGGGGCACTGTTATACATTATGCTTCTGTATACTACATTACTTTCCTGTAAGCACGTTCTGTGGTCGAAATCCAAACAGTGTGCGGCGTTCGCATTATTTCTGTTTTTAACATTAATGTCTGTTCCCCCACTTGGGTCAAAATGCAACTGTTGCAACTGTTGCAATTGATAAGGTATACCCTTGGTTCGTCCTTTTCATTTAATTTCCCAATTTTGTTTATGCTGAGGCGTTTATGAATAGAACTGGAAAATATTTTTGCGTTTTTCGGAAGAAATTACAATCCAGTTGCTTTCTTGAGAACATCTCATTGGTCATATAATGAATGCAGTTTTAGAGCTCAGCACCTGGCAATTACAGAACGTGATTATTCTCATAATTTGATGCTGGTCATTTGGAAAGAAAAAGTACACACATTGTTAGAGTATCCCATTAGATCCTAGATCATTGGGTGTGGTTTGAAAGCGGTCAAGATCTAGTGCCTGACTGCTTTCAGAATTTTTTTTTATGATGAGTTAAGGACCTATTGATAAGGTTCTGGCTGAGTTCTTGATGGGAATTAGAATTTAAATACACAACATATATAGCCTGAGTTATATTGTGGGAAAATCAAGAACCACTGCTCCAGTAAATGTACAGTGCTCCTTCATCTGTTGGGATGAAACTGATTAGGGAATATGGACCTCCGAAGTTACAGAGAAGTTCAAAGATACTCGTTTTTCTTCCAGTGGGGATTTATTTTAGTCATATGCAGATCATGTGTTTATTTATTTGTTTATTTATTTATTTAAATTACAGACAAGTTCAAAGATACCTATTTTTCTTCCAGTGGGGATTCATTTTAGTCATATGCAGGTCATGTGTTTATATATTTATTTATTTATTTATTTATTTATTTTTTTTTTGGTGAAGCGTTAAAGAACAAATTCTTCCACGGCCAAAGATCTTAGCCTCAGATGCCAATTGTTTGCGACTGATGTAACGAAATGAGTTTCGCCTTATATTTTACAATTTCTGTAGCTTCACTGTTATGTCGAAGAAATTTGTTATGTCAAAGAAATTGCAGGCGACCTTCTTGCGGTATATCAAAAGGTCCGGTATCTTCATCCTGGATTTCATAATAAAGCTGACAGGATGATACAGCGATGTTCTCGAGGAGTTCTTCACCACGTCTGTAAAAGAAAAGGGAGGTAACAAAGAAAAAGTAGCGGGAAAACCCCAATATCAGATCTCTTGTGTCTTCTAGACAAGAGGCAGAATGTCTTTGTAGCGTGATTTGTATGTGCTTTGTGGTTATATGATTTCCTTTGCGATACGACTCGCGGGTCTTCAAGAGGATTCCATCCACGCCACCAGATCGTTTTTCAAGGGAAAACCGTCAGCAATTGAGGGATGTTGCAACTTAACCTCTCTCTCTCTCTCTCTCTCTCTCTCTCTCTCTTGCGTGTTTAGCAGATTCGCAATACGATGAGGTAGCAGGAAGGGAACTGGCATTTCTCATCTATGAAATCAGCAACAGTCCTAACCAAAAGATACAAAAGCATTCATAGATATATTAGAAGGATATAATCCTTCAAACTGGAACAAATCTAATGAAAACATCTTGTGAAAATAATTGAAGAAGTTCCAATAAAATCCAAGTGGTCAAGAGACTCATAAAGAAAATATACATAACCAACATATTCCGACAAAGAAAATGAATAAGGTGAATCTTGTGAATATCCTAATTGATGCATTAGGAAAAAGAATGCCAAAAGCATGCAAACTGTGTAATTTTGGTTTTGTATAGCATAGTCATCCACAAAACCTAATCAGAAAATGTGCTGCATGCAACATTCCGACCCATCCACAGTGTGCTGAGGTAATGCAAGATTTGAGAAAAGATACAAGAATTTTTGTTCAACATGTCTATCATGGATAGACAATGTTATTAATCAAGATTGAATGTACAAATAGTTGAGGATGAAAGAAGAAGAGGAAGAGGGGAAGAAGAAGAAGAAAAAGAAGAGGGAAAAAACGGAAACGAGAAGTAAACAAAATGAAATGACAGAAAAAATAAGGAAAACAAAGAACAAGATAAAAGTATGGATGCAGAGATACTCATTGATACTACATATGAGGCAATAAAGCAGCATACCTACGAAGAAATAAATTACGATATGACAACAGAAAAGCAAATCCGAAGAGGCTCTACCCAGATCTACACAATGACGGGAAAGAGGAAAAAAATAGACAAGAAAGACAAAATCTGCAACCTTTTGAAAAGAGGGAATTGCAGATTGGAGAAAGATGTTACTACAAACATCCTAAGGTATGTCAAAACTATGAAAATATATGGTAAATGTGCATACTTAGATGGCTATGGGGATGATTGCAGAGATCTGCATCCAAAATATGTAAAAACCTAAAAGAAGGAAAGGATGTAAGTCGACAAAAAAAATGCAAATATATCAGTAGCCATGAATCATAATCAAATAAATAACCAACCAAGTAATAAAATCCAAAATAAGAAAGAAACAAAAAAAAAGAGAGAAATCAAGAATATCAGGTAAAGAGAAAAAGCAAACCACCAATAGAATATGCAGAGGTGTCAGCAAAAAATTTTCAAAGCATCAGCTCCGAAATTCTACTCAAGAGATAATAACTGTATTTATTATGCAAGAGGATATTGCAGAAACGGAGAAAATTGCAGATTCAGACCACAAAATGAATAATTATGATGAAGGAAGATCAAATATTATGGAAAGTTGGATTTTTTAATGTCAGAATTTTCTGGAAATGAAAAAAAGAACAACATACCAGAACAGGAAAGAGACATGGGAAAATCCTTATTACTACCATTATTAAAATGAAGGAGAAAACACGCAAACCATCATAGTGATGATGAATGCGCAGGGTTTAGTTACGAGTAACTCAAAAAGAAAAATAGAGTACTTAGAAGAACTAACCCAAAATGAAAAGAAAATAGATATAATGTATAAGTGAAACCTGGTATTCCCAAGAGACTGGAATGATGATCAAATAAAAGGGTTCCAAACTTATAGATCAGATAGAAAAAATAGGAATCAAGGGGGAACCGCAATATATGGGAAAGACAAAAAACAAGGAAAATATATGAGAAATATAGT
Organism: Macrobrachium nipponense; assembly: GCF_015104395.2. Lineage (NCBI taxonomy): Eukaryota > Metazoa > Arthropoda > Malacostraca > Decapoda > Palaemonidae > Macrobrachium > Macrobrachium nipponense. The sequence continues at coordinate 52,178,374 of NC_061101.1, read as the reverse complement.
AACTCAGAATGTGAACTAATAGCGGTAGAATTTGAATCTGAAAAATTGATGAACATAGTAATATATAGACCTCCTAATACTAAAGAGTTTGACTTAATAATTGAAAAAATTGGATGATATATGTAGAAATCACAAGGACTGGACTATTCTCCTATCTGTGACTTCAACTTTCCTTTCGTAGAATGGAAAGAACGAATAGGAGATTGTGGTTGTACTTATACATATAAAAAAAGAGAGTAATAGTAGTGCAGAAGATAAGAGGCAATTTGAAAAGCTATTAGATATGCTACTAGAATACAACATTCAACAAATAATCACCTGCCAACAAGAAAGGAAAAATCTTTAGACCTAGTATTTGTGAACGAATGATTATGTTAAAGAAATAATAGTTTATAATGCGAGTATTTCCAGACCATAATGTCATAGAATTAATAGTTCATTCCAAAGCAAGTGAAAATAGAGATAAGCAAGAAAAATGAAAAAGTGGGAAGGATATGGAAAATACAACTTCTACAGTAAAAATATAAAATGGTCAGAAATTAATGAAGAATTAACAAAAGATTGGGATAACATTTTCGTAAGTGATGACATAAGGTAAATACGGAGATATTATATAAAATATTGGAGAAAATAGTGGATAAATATATACGAAGAAGAAAAGTAAACATCATCATGCATACCAAGAGCAGAAGGATCTTGTTCCAGAAAATCAGAAAGTGAAAAAAGGTCTTGCAAAAGAAAAAAATGCATGGAAAGTTATAGAACTAAAAAGCAAGATAGAAAATGCAGAACAAAGATTATACAATCAAAAGAAAATGAAAAACGGGACTTGGAAGAAAAAACCCTATTAAATATCAAGCAAAAACCCCAAACAAATATATCTCATATGCGAAGAAGATGAATAAAAGAAGAATAGAAATAGGCCCTCTGAGAATTGAAGGGAGATTAACGAATGAAAAAAAGGAAAATTTGCAACATACTGGCAGAACGATATAAGAGAGAATTCACCCCTATAATAGATAATGAAGATAATGATATAGAAGTAAGGGAGAAAATAGTGAATACTTTAGCTGACATAGAAATTAATGAAGCTGATATTGTGCAGGCAATTAATGAAATTAAAAATGGAGCTGATGCAGGGCCGGATGGAGTCCCTGCTATTTTGTTAAAGAAAGTAGTTCATTCTATCGCAAAGCCACTTGCAATATTATTAAGACAAAGTGTAGATACAGGCAAAGATTTATGATGAGCACAAATTAGCATATATCACCCCTACTTTCAAAAGTGGATCAAGACTAGAGGCCAAGTAATTATAGGCCTTGTGAGTCTAACATCACATATTATGAAAGTGTATGAAAGGGTAATGAAGAAAAATATTATGAAACATTTAATAAAAAATAATTGTTTAATATAGGACAACACGGTTTCGTACCCGGAAAAAGTACACAAACCCAACTGTTAGTCCACCGTGAGAACATATTCAAAAATATGAAAAAGCGGAAATGAAACAGATGTGGTTTATCTAGACTTTGCAAAAGCTTTTGACAAAAGTAGACCATATTATTAGCAAAGAAAATTAGAAAACACAATATCGTAGATAAGTAGGAAGATGGTTAAAAGAATTTTTTACACAACAGAAACAGATAGTTATTGCAAACGATGAGAAATCGGATGAAACCAAGGTAATATCCGGGTGTGCCACAAGGTACGGTGCTAGCTGCAATATTGTTTTTTGTTATTTTATGATTTGAAGACATAGACAGTAATGTTAAGGATTCGGTAGTGAGTAGTTTCGCTGATGACACAAGAAT
>NC_061101.1:52171563-52174063 GCF_015104395.2 Macrobrachium nipponense | reverse complement strand
TGGCTCTATCTGATCTTGCGTGGGACTTCTGGCAGTTCTCTATCTCTCATTCTTTTTTCCGTCGGTCACCTGTTGAACTCGTAGATTTATCGAGAAAGGTAAAAGAAGGGAAATAGATGAATGGCATTCGTAAATAATGGTTCTTTATATATATATATATATATATATATATATATATATATATATATATATATATATATATATATATATATATACTATATAATATATATAACATTGATATGTCTTAGTTCTTGTGAATGCATATTTGTGGTTAAATCCATTTTCACCATATCACATTTTGTCACAATCGTATTGTCTCCCTAGCGATTGGTTCTATGGCGTCTTTTATCACTTTTATTGTATTGTTACTACTGCTATTATAACAGAGAACTATAACGAAACCTGAGAGTCCTATTTTAAGGTTCTTTTTACGCTTGTTGAAGAAGTTGGACAGCTAAGTGGGAAGTTACTAGAGGGAGGAATGAAGGTTAAACGAAGAAAGTTACGGTTACCTGCAGGGCACTTGTTATACCTTCACTTTCACAGTCGACCTTTCTCTATAGTTTATAGTGTAGGCGGTAAAATACCACTGAAGGGGGTGTATACTACTGAGAATCGATGTCACCTCTGTACTAAAACACTTGAAATGAAAGTTAGACATTTTACGAATAAAGGAGGGACGTTTGGGCACCTTCGAATTAAGTGGAGAGAGAGAGAAAAAAGAAAGTCTAAGTGGAGGAAAAAAAGAGAAAGTCTACTTAGTAGCCGCACATTTTTTTTTAAAGTTCTCAGAACTCCATAATGTATTCTAATGGAATTACAAAGGATGCATTACTTCTCTTTTCATATTAAGTAGCTTTTCGCTTTTGTGTATTGAGCGAACTTTCCGGTTATGTTATTTTTTACCTCCCACCGAAACTGACAAATTTCCCTTCTTTCAGTTGTGTTCTTCAGTAATAGGAGTAAAGAAGTAGACGGTAGGTCGTCTCAGGTGCTACATTTGGGTAAAAAACAAACTCATATAAATATGTAAACTCATAAACCTGAATCCTGTAGAACCAGTGATTAACTCTGTATCAACTCGTTAGTAATCTCATAAAGTGGTTGCTAAAGGAATTTAGTTCGTGACTTGCAGTCATTTCAGATAGAAATTGAAGAACGGTCGCCCTGTTTAATCGTTTTGATGACCTGCAGTATTTGCCATACTTACTCCCCCTTTTACAGTCTTTATTGCATGAAGATCTAATTATCATTATTAAACTTTGAGTTAGTGATGCAAAATTTGTATTTGAAGGTCATCTCTCAGGCAGAATTTCAAGTATTGATGGTCCCTCTCTCTCTCTCTCTCTCTCTCTCTCTCTCTCTCTCTCTCTCTCTCTCTCTCCATTAAATTTCCTGTAGAAGAGGAGAGAGAGGTGGTACTTTACCATTTTTAATGTCCATAGAATTGGAAGTACAGAATATTTTACATTTTCATTGTATCAAAAACAAACCAGTACCTGTTCCTCCATACATTATTATTTCAACCATCCATCTAATATTAGACAGCTGGTTTTTATGATATTTAATGTACTTTTATGTTCTAAGCAGGCAGGGCAGGCAGGGCTGCTGTAGCTTGGCAGGGTAAAATGTATTTTGATGAGAAATTCCGCCAATTTAAACCCCAGCTGTGCATATAAAACACCACCAAAGAATTATAAACTTTATATCGGGGAGACTGGTAGGGATCTCGATGTGAGAGGTAAAAAACACTGATATTGTGTTAGAAAGTGTAGATAGAAATCTTTCTAGAGAGGGTGGTATGACAAGTGCTTTATTTGATCGCTTGGATGATACCATCGCGTTTTAGGCTGGGAAACTTACTATGTAAATGTTTTACTGAAAAAGAATTATATATAATCTTTTACACACACACACACACACTCATATATATATATATGGATATATATATATATATATATATATATATATATATATATATATATATATTATTTATATACGTATATATATGCACATATATACTGTATATAAATATACATATACATGCATACATACATATATAATAGACAGCGTGAAAGTGTGGTGGGTAACTAGTCTTTAATTGATATAATAGGCCTTACACTTGCTGCGTTGTGCTTTATATTAAACGCTGTTCCTTTTACGTCACTGGGTTATTTCAATGTTTTCTTACTTTTGACTTTTACTTTTGTATTGTTATATTAGGTTTATTATTACCCTGTATGTTCTTCTAATAACATTCTATCAATCCTTATTGATTATATATATTATATATATATATATATATATATATATATATATATATTATATATATATATATGTTATATAGATATATGATGTATAAACAGATGTATGTGTATATATGTTCCAGCATAAATCAGAAACACACTGAGCAATTTCAACCAAACTTGGTATACATATGACTTACTATCTATCTAAGTTCATCGCTGGACGAGTGGTTTTCGCGCTCGGCTGCCAATCC
>NC_061101.1:52164063-52166563 GCF_015104395.2 Macrobrachium nipponense | reverse complement strand
CGCGTAGGTAGGCGCGGAATAGCGCTTGACCGTTTCACTGATTTTCTCTTCTCTGGCAATAAGGAGATAAGGTTAAACGATGCTCTTTCAAACGACAAGAGGGGAACGTACCATTAAATGGTCACAAACCCCGCCCAAGTTAAAGAAGAGAGAGAGAGAGAGAGAGAGAGAGAGAGAGAGTGAGTAGTCGAGATAAAGAGATAAAGATCGAAAGAATAAGTTCAGCATCTGAATGTGAAAGGCTCCGTTTTGCATAGTCATCAGAGTGACTTTCTTAGCTTTGATGCGCCGAAGTGTCGTTATTTTATGAAAGCTATTGCTGACGACGGTCCTGAATATCCGAGGCATTCTTGTTCTCTCTCTGCTGGTGATAAGGCGACATGGGCTCAAGTGGCTCTGGCCGACTTCAATTAGAAGAAATGGACGCAGTGATACGCTCCTATCTACAGTTTGACGACACACATACACGTACATGATCAAAGTATGAGATTGAACCATCAAGATATACCGCAGGATTGTAGGTTGGTGCTGTCTGAGAGAGAGAGAGAGAGAGTTTTAGCTGCTTTCTTAAAAATACATTGCAGGCCCTTTTTCTGTTTCCTCTGTAACGGTAGGTAGAGAGAGAAAAGTGGTTTAATCTAAGAGCTGCGAAGTTTCTGTTAATGAAGGTGCTTTAATGATAAGCACTGAAAAAGAAAACAAAAATCTGATTGTTTGATGCATGAAGTCTGCCATATACAATCACCACACCTGATTTCTGAGTTAAAAGGCGGAATCAGAACTCGGCATCAGTTGTAACAAGGAAGTAACGTTGATTTTAAAAAATAGTTTATTATTAAAAACAAATTATTCTGGGACATAATTGTAACCTTAAAGTTCTCTAATAAGCTACTTGAGTGTGAATATGTATATATGTACACACATTTATATTATTTTTAAAGATTAACCCTTTTTGCCTAACAGTGGTTTCTCTAGAAAAGTAAATATGTTTTTTAAATGCAGAATCTTGGGTGAACCCCCTTTGTAAAAAGTGCCTCGACATTGATCTCACTTCATACTCCTGTACGGAAGTCTGATCAGCACTGCGAGGAAATCCCTTACTTACAAATGGAAATACCTCTTATACGCCATAATTATTGTATGTTTCAACAAGGCATGATGCAACCTCCAGCTTACTCGAATGCGTGCAAGATTTTCCCCTCACGCTTAAGTTGTAAACATTACATTCCTAACTTAACGTGAAGTGGTCTACATAATTAATACTTAGTACTACTTATACTGGCAACAAGGATCAAATAAAAAGGACTCAGAGTAAACATGGTCATATATTCTCAGTTATAAGTGGAGCCACAAAATAATCGAAAGGAATTCAGTGCACCAAACAAAACAAAACAAAATTGCTAAAATCTACGGACAATTAGAGCCTTGTTTCACCAACGAAAATTAAAATAAATACGCTATATTTTATTAGAAATAATTATTCTGTACTCTTTAACATGTACATTATTTATTTTTTTGCATTTTCATTCTAATAGATAAATCGTAAATATCCTATCCTAAGATTTCTCTATCTTTAACTTAACAGGAAACACCTTTTTCAGACCTTTTTAGATTTTTCGATGGGGCTTTCATGTGCCCCCTCCCAAACCATATGGCTTTCATATGCCCCGTCCCCAACAACAACAACAACAAAAAAGTCGATGGTAGTATCACTCCCAGAGTAAGCAAAAACCTAACGTCTTACATTCTCTCCACATGGCCAGACTATTTTCAGATACACGGATCCATCCTTTCTCCTACGTTAACCTTTTTCTCATTTTTGCTTATCTCGTTTCTCACCCATTCAGTCAACATAGATGATGCATGCAAATAATTCATTGATGCAATTCACCTTTCTCACAGTTATTTCATTGAACGTCCATACTTTACTTCCTTAAAGAAGAGTGGACTCAGCAGTCACTTTATACTTTCCTAGCATGGCTCCATAAAAACTACGAGCTTCTTCCCCATCTTCTACCTGCCTTGTTTCACCTGTTGTGTTACTCGTCTTTTTTCTCGTCGTATGATCATCATTCAATTACATATACTCTGACAAATTTGCTACTTCCATTCTGCCACTATACATACTAACATTTATCTTCTCTTTTCGTGGTTTCTGATCACCCTCATGACCTTTCTTATACTCTCATTAACTCTCATCATTTAACTTTCATCATGTTTCACTAGACTTGAAGATTCTCCGTCATTCCCCAATCATCTCCTCATCATCTTCAAACATCGGCTATTTCACTCTTTTTCTCTATTCATTTTCAAGCCCCAAAATCATGCGACTGCAGCTGTTGTCCTGTCTCTCGTATCACTCCATCCATAAAGGTGTCTCCAAGAGCAGTCCTTTCAACTGGCTTTCTTTCTCGGTCAGAATCCTCCTACCCTTATAATTATTACAGCCTTTCTATCACCCTATCTCTTACATAAAGGAACGAATTTTCTTCCTGCTTGT
>NC_061101.1:52144063-52161563 GCF_015104395.2 Macrobrachium nipponense | reverse complement strand
AGAAGTAAAGTTAATAGTAAAGGAAATATTCGGATTAAAACGTAGAAAAACTGAGGTTTTCATTAAATACCTTAATGCATTTAAGTTTAATTATAGTCTGATATATGATTCAGCAAATCGTTTTCATAAACTTAAAATCAAAATTGGTCACTGAATGCAGGTGATATCGAGCAAATTTATACTTACGGCCTTCGATTTCGAATTATACTGATTCTTTGAACATTCCATAATTATTATATAGTCAAGTTTAATGTCTATTTTCCTTGTGATAAATACAAATCATGAATTATCCTTTAAATAAATATTTACGTGTTGACTGTGTAGAGTAGCATCCATGTACATGTGAACATTTGCTTAAAGATGAATATCATAAACATGTAACAGTATATTTTTTTTTAGTCTGGTATGTTTAATTTTGCGCCCAAGTTTAAACCTGTAATTAGGTTAGATTAAAGAAACGGGATAAATATGATCAGTGGTATCGCTCAGTATATCTATAATCTGTCTTTTAGGCTTAATGTGAATATCGGCCAATTTTCTGGAGTGAAGGCAAAATTAATTCGAGGTATATATAAAATAAAACTAATACTTTACCTTGCCATGCGCTGTACATTTGATAATAAAATTAGGGATACTTACAATCAAAATGTAGTTTTAACAGTATATAAAGCGAATAATGGACCTAGGATTTATAGATACAATTATTTTGCTCGACTTTTAATCTTGGAAATTGACTAATAATCCTGAAGTATGAAACATGAATCCTGCAATTATTAGAAAGCGATTCGTTATATTGAAGTCTTGCCTTTTGATTACACCATACCTTTCATGTACACTCATCATAAATTTCATAAATTTCCCAGTTGAATTTGCATTTATTGCCGGTATTTATTATTGTATTAAAGAAGGTGTTAATGCTTTTTTTATTTTTAGATTTAATTTAAATGAAAATAATAAGAAAATTAATAATTAGTCAGCACATTATGCTTTCCCCTCTACCGTTGTACCTTTTTTAGTTTATAAAACCAGGTGGTGTCATGGATGGGGATGAATCTGTAAATATTACCACGAGAATCCCTTAGGTAATTGTAGGTCATCGCTATCCCTGCTTCTACTGCGTTTTACACCTATTGACAAAATGTATGTGGCTGGTAAGGTTGAGCTCTGGTAAAATTTAGACTCCAACCCACTGGCGCCCCAAATCCAAGTTTGCATGTTATCACGATTTGCTTGTTTGTCCTCCTCTCTATGGCTGGCATTTGTAATATATTTTTTTATCGAAAAATAGAACTTAATTCAAATTTCTCTACCTGTTTCTCTTACACGCAAACACTCATACACACACACACACACACACACACACATATATATATATATATATATATATATATATATATATATAATATATATATATATATATGTGTGTGTGTGTGTGTGTGTGTGTGTTTGTGTGTGTGCGTATGTGTGTAATAAGCGAAAAGCAGCAGGGAGACGTCTTATAGCATGTGTACATAACTTCATTTGCTACGTTTCGGAGCATTGCCCCATTATCATAGCTGGTAAAGTAAAAATACGTTCAAAATAGAGCAAAAACGTATCATCCTGGAAACATAAGCATACAATTACATTGCAAATATAATAAACATAAAACGCCAAGAAAATTACCATTTCGAGCAGATAGGAGAGGTGGCGCGAAGTTCCTGTACGAATGGACATTTGCAGGTAGCACATTACCGAAGTGTATAGCTCGGCCAATCACAGCCCAGAAAAATGTATATTGACGTCATCTCCCCTTCTGCCAATCACTGGAGGAGGACGAATGATGTTGAAAAAGTTTCCAGGTAAGCAGTAGTCTGGTTGTTGTCTTATGGAGCGACCGTTTTCATGAAGAGCTAGCAGTTGAGGGGAAGACGGCCTTTATTCTGCATTAGATTTAGCACATATCTTTGCATGCTCACGAATATGAGCGAATTCCGTAGATGACAACTGGACACCTGTCTGATAAATCGCCACCCATGACTATCCATGCGAGCTGGAAGAATCCTTCGAAAGGCCCTGACATAATTTCCAAAATTCCATCCGGAACGCAAATAAGTAGATCGCTTTAGATGTCAAAAGAGGGTCAATTTGTATCTATAACTAAGAAAATGAGTCGATAGTCAGTGGATTAGTTGTAGTTAATTGGCATTTTACTGGCCGGTCAATATTGTCTTCTTAGTGGGAATATAGAACGTCGTATTATGCAAAAAAGGGACATTTGGAAAGAATAGCATTCTGGGTGCTGTTGGATAGTTATTTTTCTTTATTAATCTGTAATTAAGGGATCTCTCTTTTGTGAAATTCGGACCAGGCGAGAGGAATGGGAATAAGCCCTGTTGGAGAAGGTATATAAAGCATTTAATTCAAAGTTAAAACTGCAAAAGCTATGAAAATTTGTACCTAGTCCGGCAAACTTATAATTTTTTTAAATTTCAAGTGAAAAAACCACGCGCGTTTAGTGATAGTTCAACGTCTTCAAAAGAAAGCTTATTGTTTTTTTCATAATCGAAGGTAAACTTTATATTGTGGTGGGGTGTATAAGCATATTGTATAAAGGATTCAACTCTTTATGGCTCTCGCTCTCTCGCTCTCTCTCTCTGCTTAAATATGCGTCGGGTTACAACTTTGTAGTTATCGTGACAGAGAAATTGAGTGTGTAACTGCAAAAACAATATTTTCGAACTTATTCAATCATGTTCATAACTTCGGTTGTGGTGAAGTGACCTCTCTCGTCCTTCCAGATTTGCCTTATACGGAGAAAGAACGAGATTGCAGCGTGAAGAAGCTTCAAGATATATATGGCACTAACCTGTCATTGACATTCATGTCTGTTACAGAAACTTTGATATTTTTTTATACCCTGATATTTTTTTTTACCCCAGCAAAATATGCTTGTCTTTCATGTAGTAATTTTTTAAAAGTTTAAAATAGTAATATTGTAGCTTTTCCACATTCGATTTCCATTCTTATAATAGTACATTTTTTTCATTAAATTTCAAAGGTATCTTCAATCCTTAATAGAATTTGCACTTGAAGGAAATAGAATCCTGCTATTTTGTTATTGTCTTTTGAAGGATCATTGTACTGCCGTACATTGGATAATTTATGTGTGGAAGATTCAAGAAAGAATAAGTATAATTATTCACGTTTCCCTTAATTAGTAACCTCGACAGTGAGGAAAAATCTGCGTTAGGATTCTGCAATATATATTGACGAGTCTCTGGTCTTAGATTATCAGTGTGTTATCTCAAAGTTTCCTTCGTCACTTTCATTTTTGCTTTTATCATCCGCATGAATCTTTTACCTGAATGCTGGTCCAAAACACATATATAAAAATCTAATGGTCTCTGAGCGGTTTGGTATGGCCTAGGGCATAAATAACTGCAACAACTCCAAATGGGTCAATTAGTCGGATGATCGAGCATGAAACTGACATAGATGATATATATAATTAAGGATTTACATACACTATAAAGGGTCATATGTTAAGCATTTCTTATGAATTAAAAATTACTTGTACAGTTCCCAAGTATATAGTCTTTTGTGATTGCTGAATAAATGTCAAGCCATAATTGATGTAACTGGACGATTTCATCGTAGGGATGTATGGGATATAAAATTATACGCACGAAACACGCACACACACACACTATATATATATATATATATATATATATATATATATATATATATTATATATATATATATATATATGTGTGTGTGTGTGTGTGTGTGTGTGTGTGTGTATGTGTATGTGTGTATATGAATTACACACATACACATACACACACACACACACACACACACACACATATATATAGATATATATATATATATATATATATATATATCTATATATATAATATTATATATATATAACACATATCTATGAATAAATACGTATGGGTACTCATCTTGGTATTCCTTGATATTTATGCAGCGTGCGTCCTTGCCAGTCCCTTGAGAGTCCCTTTCCTCGTATCGATTAAAAAAAAAGAAAAAATTGTTTTTGCGATGTTTATTTTTCCCGGCTGCGCTCGGATAGACCGAGTACCGAAGGTCTTTTTCTTTATTCTTTTTATTATTATTTGCAAATTGCAGCCAGTTCAGAGGATAAATAAATAAATCAAGGCGTCCCCCTCAACTGAGACCCAGTAATGCAAAAGGCTGTACCGCCCATTAAAGCAGCAATATTTTCTATTCTAGTCGTTGCTTGATTCGACGAGCTTTTGTCCAGTTTTTCTGCAAGCGTCAGGTAATGATTCCGTGATATTTCGCAGGCTAATCTTAATTAAATGAGAGAATGGTCATTTGGTCCACTAAGCTCTGATGACATGAGATGTCTTTCAGCCCCTATGAAGAATATAAGGACTTTTCTTCCTTCATGGAAACCCTTTCAAGTGTGTGTGTGTGTGTGTGAGATTTACGTCATGTATATATAATGTTTATGTACACATACACACACTATATATACATATATATACACAAATACTGCACATATACTCATGCGCACAATATATATATATATATATATATATATATATATATATATATATATATATATATATATATATAAACTAAATATGTGCACGCATGCATTGTCGTGTTACCAATTTTACACGACACTTTTCTAATTCAAGATAACGTCACAATTAACCCAATTATATAAAGCTGACTGACTTAAAAATATCTTTACCCAACGGAAAATTATATTTGCCCCCCCCCCCCCCCTACCCCGTCCTGGATTCGAACCGCATCCATATCTTATTTATTTTGTTCTACTTAACCTCCCATATATCAAGAGAACAATTTAAGAACAATTTGTGTGTTTAGTTAAATTTCGTTTGGTGAGTATTCGTGATGTCGTGGTCTATAAGTCGATTGTCATGTGTGATTATCAGAAAGACTTAAGGTCGAATTCTGGTCATGGTGGGTGCATTGGTCAAATTTAATATCAAATATAACGGTGGTAAGTAATTTTCTTAAAGACTGTAAATTCGAGATATATACTATATATATATATATATATATAATATATATATATATATATCTATATATATATATATATATATATATGCTTATATATATATATATATATATATATATATATATATATATATACATACATATACTATATATATATATATATATATATATATATATATATATACATATATATATATATATATATATATATATATATATATATATATATATATATATATATATATATATATATATATATATATTATTATATATTATATATTATCTTCAGTAAGAATGTTAAAATTGTGTTAACGTTTTATCCATATTTTTTGAAGGTTGAGGTCAGAAATTGTTTAATGTTGGGATAAAAACAAAATGTGGTGACGTATAGGAGTAACTTCACTCAAAATAAAATTAAAGTTAAAAATTGGATATATCGTCAGTTCAAAGAGTAAAACTCGGTGGACGAAAATGTACGAAATTTCCGTGAAAGCGAGTTATTAAATTTCCATTTATAAACGGTGTTTTATTGTAAATTTCCATTTATAAACGGTGTTTTATTGTAAATTTCCATTTATAAACTGTGTTTTATGTTTAGTGAATCTGATGATAATGTCATTTTTGATAATTTTATTTTTGTTCCGATGATCTTTACAAAGAATCTTTGTCGGAGATTTTTGTTCCTTTGGAGTTCATGTTTACTACTGCCATGATATAACTTTTTATTCTTTGTCTAAGAAGCCTATTTATCTTTTATGCTTTTTGTGGAATGGACTTCAAAAAAAAAAAAAACCGTATTCATTGCTTCATCAGTGATATTTAACTAGTATACATAAGGGTTTTATGATCTGTTTCATACTGACACCCTTATATTCAGTGTAACAATTCCTTTGTGAAGGACGAAAATATGACCTCGCTCCCAAGACTCGATTGTGAAACAAGAGGAATTGGAAGAGAAAAAACGGTAGATCTAAATTGAACAACACAAATATCCAAAACAGAGCCGTCTGCATTTGTCCTCTAAGCGAGATGTGTATAGTAAATCCAGCCCCAAATGAAACTAGATCCTTCGCCAAATATTTGTTAGGAGGCTTGACAAGGGGCGGACTACCAGGCCCTGACCTCGGAGGGTGGAGCGAGGTCGCAGGTCACAGGGCCAGGGCACGTCACCCGGATCCCTCCTCCTACTACCCCTCCTCTCCTCCTCCTCCTCCACCACCACCCACATTCATGATACGTTGCTCTCTCTCTCTCTCTCTCTCTCTCTCTCCCTCGGAAGATTTGCATTACTGGTTCTCCTCTCTCCTCTCTCTCTCTCTCTCTCTCTCTCTCTCTCTCTCTCTCTCCATTCATTGGTTGTATGTCTTGTTTCCCCATTTGGAACTCTAAGCTTTTCTCTTTGGCGTCTAGGTTTGGGTTATTTTTCTGTCAGGTTATATGCATTATTATTTTAAAAGCCTTTTTTCGTATTTTTAACTTCATAAATGGGCATATTCGTGTTTTAAGGTGATTGTTTGTAAAACTTGAATAGATAGATATATGCTGCAATAAAACTTTCTAATAATATAGAATTTATATTTTATGGAATAGTTGTTTGTTCCAAGAGAAAAAAATGAATTTCTATTCAAGTAATTTTTCATTTGTATAATATTTTTATGAAAATGATAAGGATTATTGTTAGTAAGCATGTTGGGCGGGTGAAAATCCATTCACACTAGAATTTAGATTTTTTAATGTTTTATTAGAGGTCTATAAGTATATCCTTTAGACGTACCCAGGGATTGAGTGATTTGATTACATACTTTGGCGTTACAGCCATTATGGAAATAAGGAAGTGAATTTCAAGTTCTTTACCCCCTTCCTACGTTGGAGTACCGAGGTAGGTAGTGTCACTGTATTATACAAATTTCATCTTAACTTTGGCCGTTATTTTAAACGCACCTTGAAGTGTATTTTCATATTGCTCATTCGTTGATGATGTTAAAAGTGCAAGCTGACGTACGGTATATTATACCAAGAATGTTTAAATCTTTCTACCATAATGCATATATACGTGAATATATATATATATATATATATATATATATATATATATATATATATATATATATATGTTAGTATGTATATGTATGTATATATATACATATATCTATATATATTATATATATATTTATTTATATATCTTTGTATATGTGTATCATATATATCTATATATATAATATTATAATATGATATATATATATAATAATTTATATAGAGTTTGTATGTGCATATACATATTCTAGGCAACTCCTCCGCATGGTATTTGGATTGATAATGTATCCCAATGTGCATTATTAGTTTGGGGCAGTTATTGTACTGAAGCCTACACGTCCTTAAAATAGGAAGGTTTAGGAAATGAACATTTTATTTAATGTTGAAGTGACGGTTAATTTTAATTGTTATTCTCATTTTTTCAGTTTTAGTAAATTTATTATAGTTAGGACCATTTCATTTCTTGTCTTTGAGTGTACTTTTAGATTTACGTGTATGTGTGTATTGTATTATTGGGTGGAGTATGTTACTGTTTGTGTCTTAAGACACCACCATTTATTACTTGATGATCGCAGTTTATTTGGGCTGTCAATCACCGGTCAAGTTTATAAGGTTGACTACTGATGAGCAAGAGTACGCCTGTGCAGTGCCTCTGGAGCCATTAATCACCTGGCCTTCGAGAGTCTGTCGTTTCCTCCTTCCTTCTTGTTGTGATGTCCATCATATCTATTTGCCAGACCCATCGCCCTCTGGGCATCAGAGAAGGAACTGACAAAGAATATTTTTGGTAGCGAATGAAGTATCCACAGCTGGTAATTTTATGGTCTAGAAGACCATTGACGAACTGGTATTTAAGTTGTTATTGATTTGAAGTTTACATGAGGACTTTCAAGTCGTGGAGAGCTAAATCATTTTTCCCTTCGATTATTACTTTAAATGAATTTCTGCATCACCATTTGCTTCCAAATATTCCAGCATATAATCTAATAATCAAATGAATCCCTTTTGCACTGACCTTGCAGTACTTATACACTCGCCAAGGGGTTGTTGTTAACAGGAGTGCCCATTAAAGTAAATACTCTGTCATGAAGTCTTTTTCTATTATTGACAATATGTAATTTAGGAGAATGGTAAATGTAAACATTTTACGTTGTATTTCATTATCACAGCTTTTTGGATATCTTAATTCAACCTAAAATTAGCTAAAACCTTCTCTAGTAGGCATAAGTTGAGAGGATGGCTAGTGATAATCATAATAGTGAACCAAACCAAAAACTTCTTTCAGTTTTCTTCTGAAGATTGAAAAAGAAACCCACAAATTCAATTTGTAACTTGTTTACTTCTAAGTATTTACATTTAGTTTTACTCCACACTCGAGTACTTTCAGGCCCTTCTGTGGCCCATTCTCAAGAGATGTTGGGATGTTAGCCTGGGTCAAGGCCCAGCAGTCTTCTGGAACTTCTTCTCGTTGTGCTGTCATTTATGCGATGGCTGTTCTGGTTTTCTTGAGAGTTGCCAATCCCCTCTTGTCGCTCTGATATCCTGAGCTGATGGTCAATGGGATTCACCCTTGTGGTAAGGGTGTGGTCACCGTAAGTCTGTTGGGCAGGAAACCTAATCTCCAGGTCAGCAGGGTCAATCTTAGCTTCTTTTAATATCAAAGCTCGGCTTATGGGATCTTCTGAGGTAAAACCTTTGTTTCCTTCAATTACTTTGATCTCTCTGATAAGCGCACCTTCTACTACCCTCCTGTGACTAATTTTGTTGCTTTTGTATATAAGCCTACTGTTTTTGAAATCCATCCTATGGTCATTTTCCCAACAATGTCTAGCTATAGCACTCCCCTGAGAGTTAAGCTGTACTGCCCTTCTATGTTCTTGGACTCTAGTCCTTATTCCCCTACCTGATTCCCCCACATATCTGTCTCCACAATTATTGCAATTGATTAGTATACCCCCCCGCTACATCATCTGTATTACTGTCTTCTCCTTCCAATTTATTTTTACATACTTTGTTTTTTAAGGTATTATCAAAGGTATATACAACTTTATATTGACTTTCTTTCATTTTTGAAGTGATTTGTTTCATTTTAGGCATAAAAGTTACAAATTGAATTTGTGGGTTTCTTTTTCAATCATAATAGTTTTGTATGTGTGTATATATATACGTATAGTATATATAATATATATATATATATATATATATATATATATATATGTGTGTGTGTGTGTGTGTGTGTATGTGTGTGTGTATATGTGTATATGCATATATATGATTTATACATATATTTATATATATATATATATATATATATATATATATATATATATATATATATATACATTATATATATAATTTATTTTACATATACACATTGAAGTACTCTGGAAATTATCATTCACGAATTCTGTTGATAAAATAAACAAACATATTTTTGAAGGTGAGTAAATGTGATGATCGCATATGAATTTGATTTTCTCCTGACAGAAAAGATGAAGTATTGAGTAAGCAAATGAAATAAGATTTTTTTCTCTTATGATCGAATTGTTTGTCGAAAGTGTTGAAAGATTGTGATGTCCGAATAGATTTTGAAAAGAGAAAAGCATCATAATATGATGTTTTTGTGAAGCATTATTTGCTGTCTTATTTTATTTGTGGGGGTGTTGTTGGATCTCAGACTGTTTTTTTTTCACCATATTTTTGTAAGGGAATTTTTTTTCCTATATAATTTTTTTTCTCAAGGTTTTCGTTGATTCATGAATTTTGATGAAAGAGTAAATACAACTGTTTCCAACTATAAAATTCAACGTAGCTAGTCTGGGAAGCGTGTAAGGATAAGTTGTTTAGCTCTTTATAGGTATTAATCCATACTGTCATTTGAAATGATATGAGATTGGGTCACGTACTGCAAACAGATGCCTTCGTATAATATTCTTTTTAAGTAAAGTTTAATTCCTGTGTTAGTACGTTGAATTCACCAAAACTGTTTTATTTTACATCAGTTAAATCTAAAAACCACACAGAGAGAGAGAGAGAGAGAGAGAAGAAGAGGAGAGAGGAGAGAGGAGACGAGAGAGAGAGAGAGAGAGAGAGAGAGAGAGAGAGAGAGAGATAAAATTAAGCTAGTTTGTGTATAACATCTTGCAAACTGATACCTTCTTACAGCATCTTATTCTTTTTGAGTGATAGTGTAATTCGTGAGTTAGTTATTACGTTGAATTCGCCAAAACTGTTTTATTTTACATAAGCTAAATCTAAAATACCAGAGAGAGAGAGAGAGAGAGAGAGAGAGATGCACTTCAGGTCAGTCGTAGGTGTTACAAGGGCGTAGACAATTTAACAATTAAGGTTGGGGAAAGATGTTGCGACAAAAACACCTCGAGTGTGCGTATGAATGGAATACTTACTTACTTACTTACTTACTTGTGTGTGCGCGACCTTGCCCGGGTGAATGGGGTGACTCAAGGCCCAGCAGACAGACATGCGACCTGCCAGCGCCAGATTGCCTTAGATGCGTTTCTAGATTATTGCCTTCCTGTGGCTGGACTTTTGCTTTATGGTTTCCAAGGAGTTTGGTTTTCTAGTTTTTGGCGTATTTTTTTGTTTGTTTGCCGTAATTTTGTTTTTGTTGGTGAGCTTTCTGTACTGTTATTTCAAGATTGTGTTTATAATTTGTCTTTGTTCAACACTCCTTAGTCATCCTAAGAATCAATCGTGTCTATTTGGAATCACGACATCACGTGTATGTAATATATATATATATATATATATATATATATATATATATATATATATATATATATATATATATATATATATATATATATATATGTGTGTGTGTGTGTGTGTGTGTGTGTGTGTATGTATGTATGTATGTATACGTATTTACGTATATGATATATTATATAAAGAATATATGTATATACACAAACACACACACACACACATAATATATATAGTATATATATAATATATATATATATATATATTTATATATATATATATATATATAATATATATATATAGTATATATGTGTTTGTGTGTGTGTATGTATGTATAACGTATTACGTATATGATATATAATAGAATATATGTATAAAATATATTCATTCATATATATATATATATATATATATATATATATATATATATATATATATATATATATATATATACACACATATATATACATACATACATACATATATATATATATATGTATATATATATATATATATATATATATATATACATTCCTTTGCGATTTCTGACTCAACTTATGCTGAACTGGTACCTCCCCAAAGTTCAGTGGAACTTGCAATATGGAAATTTTGAATCTTGCCATCTGCGAAATTTTAATGTCCGCTGCCATATGGGAATTTGACCATTTCCAGTTCCTGGAAAGAAAATTGAATTTTTTTTTCTGCTCCGCAGCGATGAAGTTCAGCTGTACTTTCAATTGAAAGTGAATATTTTGATTTGTTTATTCTCTAATCTAAAATTCGTCAAAGTCACACCACGATGACGCCCATCTCTCGTTTGTAGGATAGGCGTGGAAGGAGAGGGAAAGGATAATGATGCATATTATCCCTGATTTATTTGTCTAGTCTTCTGGGTGTATTTTTCGCATGCTGTGGATTTGCCCTTTCAATGAAATGGGACGGAGGTATTTTCGGAGCCCTTCCTTCCTTCCTTCGGCGTTATGCCCTTTATGGAAGACGGAATCCTAATGTATGTACTATATAGCAACACGAAAGAGATCGAAAACATCATTGTATATGAGGGAGTCTTTTCACGAAATGCGGAAACGCAGCCTGTCAGTAGACGGACTGAAGTTTCGTTTACTCATTCTATCTATAGGAAGTAGGATTATTTAAGGATAGTGAAGACGCCCTCTGTGTACCGTAGGTCATTTCCAAGGGTGTATACGGCAGGTCGCTTTCTTCCACTCCCACACAAGTCCTTATGTCGCTTTTATAATCGTGAAATCCTATATCTTATTATTTGTGGGGTGTTGTATAGTTCACTTTTTTTTTTTATCTCATGTATATTGTTTGGAATGAAGTTTTGTTGATTTCACTGAATAAAGAGTTTTGTTGATAGGCGAACTGTGGTATTTGAGAATCTGGACACATCTTGTGTTTTGAGTAGGCGTAATTCACTTGAACCTGGTGAACTTATACCCGAAGAACGGCACTCGGTGTTTGTTCCCATCTAGTGTGATTATCAAGATTTCCTTCGCTGTTTTTTGCACTGTTTTGGATTAAATATTTCCGTGATGTGGTTAAAGTGCTATCGTACTCATCGACAAAGAGAGACTCATTTCTTTTGTATTCTGAAATTTTTGGTTTTTTGTTTTTTCAGGCCTCAGAGATCTAAATAAAAATTTCAGGTAACTTAAGCTTAAAGTTTTTAAGGTTTATTTTTGTTTCTCTGCAGATGGAAACAGATTAATGAGCAGAATATATAACTAACTTCATTATTTTTTAATCCAACGCTCAAGTTACAAGACACTTGTGTGTTTAGTTAGCAATTTAAAAAGATTATTATCATTATTATCATATTATTATTATTATTATTATTATTATTATTATTATTATTATTATTATTATTATTATTATTATTATTATTAGCTTCCAAAGCATATGGTGCTCATTAGAATATGGTGTTCATTAGGAAGAAGTAAGAGGTGGTAAGGGGATATACAAGAGGAAGAGTTCCCACTTATTAAAAAAAGAAAAAAAACGAAACATTAAATTAAATTAATTAATAAATAAATATAAATGTATTAAAATGCAAGGAGAATAGTATTAGGCTGGTAATGCATAGCATCTTAACTTGAACACCTGAAATTCCACAGTCCAACGGTGTGAGGAATAAAGGACCTCTGGAATCTCCAATTTCAAATAGGATTCCTTGGAACTTGAATTTGTTACTAGAATTTTGGCTACGCCCAAAACAGATAAATGTAAAATGGGCAATTTCCCCATACACTGACTCCCTTAGGAAGTTAGTGCCGCCAGTACACCTCACTCGGTGTGCTGTAGGCGTTACATGAAGTTCTTTGCAGCGTGCCTTCGGTCCCTTGCTGCAACCTTTTTCGTTTCTTTAAATCTCCCTCCGTTCATATTCTCTTTCTTCCAACTGACGAAATTCCACCCTGTCTAACAATTCTTACTGTCAGTTTCCCTTTCATAGGTTCAAGGGCTTGGCCCTTGTCCTAAACTGCACATTCCTTCCTTGTACACTGACCCCTAGTTATCATCTTTTCATTCTCATGTGCCTCACTGCTAGGGACCCTTAGAAAAATTATGTCAAAGCGACAACGGGATACTGATGGCTGCATCTTCATAGTTATTTATGTACTTTGCATATCGTGTTCTAAGCTTACCACTGTAACGTGAGTTTTACTACTGCAGATATCACCTTTGAGGTACGTTTTTTTTTTTTTTTTTCATCACATATCAGTGTACTGCTCTTTTGTCTATATGTGAAAAATATATAAATATAAAAATGGAAGTATGTGCAAAATGTATATATATATATATATATATATTATATATATATATATATAATATATATATATTATATATATATATATATATATATATCAAGTATATATATATCTATATATATATATATATATATATATATATATATATATATATATATCAAGTATAAAAGGCCCATTAAAACATTTTGGTTTAAAGGTAAGGACCTTAGCTTTAAACCAGAGTGTTTTCATGATCTTTTATACTTGAGACGTATCCTGTTTTAACACAAGAATTTACACACACACACACACACACACACACACACACACACACACACACAACACACACACACACACCACACACACACACACATATATATATATATATATATATATATATAGATATATATATATATATATAGGGATTTTTGGTTCAACCACAGGTATCAGTCAGTATCAATGTGTAGAAAAGAGTTGAGGGGGCGGGCAGGTAATGAGGTTGTTTTCTGAAGGCTGCGTTGCGTGTCTGTTGATTCACTCTGCTTATCAGGTAACCGGTGGTTACACTTGTGTCTCGCAAACATAACCAATGTCTCGCAAACAGGGTGGAGGTGATGTAGGGCTAGTAACCTTGTCCCTTAAAAAAAAAAAAAAAAAAAAGTGAACACCCCTGGGGCCCACCCACTTCAAGGAAAAAAAAAAGCAGTCAGATGAATTATTTAAATCTAAAATCGTATTTTATATTTTTTGTCCAATAACTTTACAAGAACAACATCTTTTTGTATGTGCACTTATGCACTCTCTTTGACGAAATTAATTATTTCGTTTTGATCAACCAGTTAAATGTCACCGGTCATGTGAAAATGCAATAGCATTCCAGGTGAAGCATCAAATCACCTCCAACAGACAAGCAAGCTATCTGATTGTCAGTTTTCATTATCCCTAACTAACGTCGTCGGTGAAGTCTCTCTCTCGTGGCATTTGGCCTTGATGTACGAGTTTCCTTTTAGTCCTCAATCCGCCTCTCCAGTGCCCTCATACCTTCTAGTTTCTTGACAAAGCTGCGAATGTCCTATGTAATAAGGTAAATATTTGATGTAAATATATTTCAGCCATATTTTATACATTCTGATTTTTATTTGTAAGTTTACACTCGTATATATAGTTTGTTTATGCATATGACAGTATTCATTATCGCTATACATTTTTAATCCTCTATTTTATGTGACTGGGGAACAGCCTTCCAGAGGATGTCGGCCAATTGGAAGTTCAGAAGTTCGAGCATTTTAATATATTTTTTATCTTCAGTAATTGATTCATTTATGTTTTCTTTTTTAATAAGTGGGATCTCTTCTTTTTGTGTTTCCCCTTACCTCCTCTTACTACTTCCTAATGAACACCATATTCTTTGGAAGCTTGAATTTCAAGTCAATGGCCCCTGCGGAGTTGTTCCATATGAATAGGTTTTACCTTCTGAATAATATAATGATAATAATACTAATCTCAGTTTTAATCCGTAAGATCTCCCGTAGGGGAGCCTCATATCCATGCCACGAAAACAACTTTCTATCTTGATATGCAAAGGTCCCTTTTGGGGGTGCAGGCTGCATAGTGCCTCTTGGCTATTACCTTTAATCTTTGCATCGCAGTGCACCGATATAATTAGTTCCATACTGTTTTCTGAGGAAAAGAAAGCCTTGTGCACTTATCATCTGAGGCTTCAGAGCAGGTTATGAGTTTAAATAACTGATGACCCATTTTTTTCCCTTTTAGATTATTCCGAATGTTGAATAGACAGACTGTTGTCAGGAGATGTCATTCGCTTTGATTCATGTCTAAATCCAGTTTTTATATAAGAAAACTCTTAGTTATAACTGTGTGTATGAATTCATTAGAGCAAATCTTTGAATATTGTATATGCTCGTAAGTGCTTACAAATTCGTTCTCATTTTTATTGCATTCCTTCCCTTCTTTCTCTCCTTCATCCCTCGCTGGCAATTGGTGAGGTGTATTTATTAGTTCATCTGCCATCTAGTGCATGAACAGATATCCAAACCGTGAAAATTTTCATCATCATAATCATCATTGTTGTTGTTGTTGTATCCGAATCTCAGCCCCTCCTGAATAGCTCATTAAACTAGTAAACCCAAAATCCCTTCCAAAAGACATGGAAGCATTAAAACGTGAAGATTGTGAATGAAGGCAATTGTATATTAACACCTTTTGTTAGACTACTAAAAATGTTCGATTAATTGAAAAGAATCCAAGAAACTCTCCTCTCTGCAACTCTGGTGGGAAATTCTGTGGTTTGTGGCCCTCTCGATAAGCTTGTCATACGCGTGTGGTTGTAGTAAACGGCAATCTTGTGATTGCGGTTTGTACAACCAATGCAGCAGTCTACGATTATTGTGATGAGATTGCACGGGGTTTTCGGTATGGTAATTGTCCGTGTGGAGTAGACCGCATTCGAATTATTTGTCGTTGACTTAAATATCCAGTAATCGGAGAGGAACTGAGATGATGTCAATACTGTAACTTGGAATGGTAAGTTTTATTTTGACAGTTATGAGGTAAGTCAATAAGATTTTTTGTTTTGGTTCACGTCATAGATAAGTACTGACAATTTGAAAGTCTGTTTTTGTAAATACTAAAATAGATTTCATCCCCTGAACTATTATAGTTGGTGTACTAAAGGTGCCGTTTCTTACATAGTTCTGCCATAACGTAGCACGCGCACACACACACTCATCATATATATATATATATATATATATATATATATATATATATATATATATATATATATATATATATATATATATATATGTGGTGGAAGGGGGTAGGTTGCGCGTTTGAAATCACCGGAACTCGTGATATATGTATAACTCCTGACCAGTCTTGCTTAAATTTGTCTAAGAAATCTTCAGAGAGAATGAATAGATATGGAAATTTATGTCATTTATGCAACGAAAAAGAGAACAGAACAGCATAAAAAATTTTTGCGGTGAACATAGGAGAACATTGCCATTGTCGTTCATGTTTAATGACAGTGATAATCATGCCATCGGTGGATGGCTGCTAAAAGGATAGTGTTTGTAGTTGAAACAGAAAATAACTGAATCCAGCTTAAAAAAGAGAGCGGCAGAGGTGTCAACCCACTTGCGTGGAAGAACAGGATTTGTAAATGGAGCAGTTATCTCGCTCGCTAATGATTGTACGGCTCCTCCCTGTTCTTATCAGCGCTGAATATGTTTCCAACCGTTTGTATGTCCACTATATAGCTTATATAATGTACATTCCTATCACTATTTACTGGTTCTAAGTGAGGTGTTTTAGAGAACTTAAGGCGAAACTGTGTTTTTTTATAACCTGTGTTTTATTTGTACCTATTCTGTACACACACACACACACACATGTATATATATATTTTTTTCTTTTTAAGGATAAGCTGTGCTGCTGATGAGGTTAGTTAAAGAATAAGTGTACTATTTATTAGGTGGAGGTGAGGCTTTAAACCTATTTCTGCATTGTGGCTTATCCGTGAATGTGCTTAAACATGGTAGTTTCTGTTTTTACCTTCAGCCACTCCCTGTTGTAATTAGTGTTTCAGTGATTTTGTATATATAGTATATATATATATATATATATATATATATATATATGTATATATATATAATATATATATATATAGTATATATATATATATAATATATATATATTATATATATATATATATATATAATACAGACAGATATTTACAGATAGAGAACGTGTACTCACGCATACACGATGGCATATGTTTTGTATGATTATACTTTTTTTTTTTTTTTTTTTTTCACTTAGGCATGTTTTATTCCAAACTTTCTACTTTAGGAGTTATAGCATCATATATATTTATTTATTTTTCTTATTGAATTATTCATCATACCTTTTTAATACTTTCTCGT
>NC_061101.1:52101563-52139063 GCF_015104395.2 Macrobrachium nipponense | reverse complement strand
GATAATGAGAAACAGAATAATATTAACACTAGCAATGCTGATTGGGGAAAGGCTGCAAACTTTATCCTTTCGGCCATTTTAAGATAACGCTGAAAGGAAAGAATGTTAAGCCTTAATATATTCAAGTCCTCAGTAACCGAGCAGAAATGTTCACACACTTATATATGTGTATGGATATTTATGTATATATATTATATACATATGTATATATGTGTCTTATCACATCACCGTGATTCACATGCACAGATTAAGCTACAAATGTCCTTTAATATGTAAATGGCTCTACCTCGGAATTGATATATTTCTATAGCTATATATCAACCGAAGGGGAATTTTTTACTTGATAAGCAATTCGTGGGCTCATGGCAGCGAACCACAGTACCAAGAAATCAGGACGTACAGGGAAGCGCTTTAAATCAAGGTGATGTGATACGACTCACCATATGGCTACGCGCGACAAAAGCCCTACAGTGTTCTCAAGGTAGAGCTGGGTTGATGCCAACTCCAAAACAACGAATACCTGAGCGCGACAGGGATTTGTAGGTGAGAGGTGGCGTTAACTTATACCTCTCGTGATAGGCTCGTGGACTGAAGTGCTTCACTATACGTCCTGATTTCTTGGTTCCGTTGTTCGCGCCCATGAGCCCACTGATTGCTTATCAACCAAAAAGTTTCCCTTCGCTTAACATATATGAAAACATTAGCTCCGAGGTAGAGGGAATTAGATATTAAAGGACATTTGTAGCTTAATGAAATATATATATATATATATATATATATATATATATATATATATATATATATATCTATGTATATTTATATATATATATATATATATCTATATATATATATTATATATATATATATATATGTATATATATATACACACACACACTTAACTGCTGGTAACTCTTCACCAAAACCATATGTAAATTGTAAATGCCACAATTTTTCGACTTCTTCACAGTTTGGATACTCTTGTCACTACGAAGCCTAATATCAAAATGATGTACCAGATGAACAACTCTGACGCGCGGGCAACATCAGCTCGGAATTTACGAGCCTATCCGACAGCAGGTTCGAATTTTCTTTAGGCGTCACATTTGGATCCTACGCTTCGCATGACAAGTTTATCAACAGTGAGCGGAATGCGAGAAGTTAAGAAAAGAGGATTACGTCAATCTGACGTATCTGGTAAGTAAAGGACGTTTGAACGTCGAAAGATCTTGCGGAAACCCCGTTGTTTAATTTTCCCTCGTGGCTTATACCTTTATTTATGGATTTATCACGTTCCAAACTTTCGTGATTCAGTTATATATGTATGTATGTGTGTATATGCATGTATGTATAATGTATAAATAAAAAATATTGTATGTTTGTATGCGTGTATGCATGTATGTATAATGTATAATATATAAATAAAAATATACAGAGAGAGAGAGAGAGAGAGAGAGAGAGAGAGAGAGAGAGAGAGAGAGAGAGAGAGAGAGAGAGAGAGAGATAAACAATGGGATGAATTAGTCCCAGCACCTGGAAGAAGACTCCGCCATAAAGAATAGGCAAAACATTGTCACTCAAATGTATCAGCTTTACGACGATGGAGAGAGAGAGAGAGAGAGAGAGAGAGAGAGAGAGAGAGAGAGAGAGAATGAGGTGAATCGCTCGGACAATAAAGGCCGGTTAAAACATCCTAAACAACGAGCATTAAAAGCGAACTAGATCACCGGTGGTTATCGGGCGGGCATCTCCTATAAAAGGCTGTAGCAGCAGTTTCGTACTTTTCTGGGCGATACTCACGGAGGGGTTACAACGCTCCCCCGTTCTGCCTGGCCAGGTTTAATATCACAGCGGAGTGTGCTGCATAGAAATCGCCCGATTCCAGGGCTCTGCAGCCTCCGATACCTATCTGCCGTCAATTCAACTTCCCCCTAACCCTCCCCCCCCTAACCTCCAATATCCCTTTCTTCTCTCTTGATATCCTACGTCCCCTCCCCCTCCCCTCCCCCGTCATAGGGCAGACGCCTCTATAAGGTCAAGATTGATACATAACACATTTTGCCAAGAAGACCTTTAGTCAACCTGATGCCGTGTGATTTTTTTTTTTCAAGTTTTTTTTTTTTTTTTTATTTATGGTTGGAATCGATTCTTTGCTGTGTCACTTTGGCTTCGGCAATCACCATAAGGCTATAATTTTCGATATTGTAATTTTCTAGGTCTCTTCGAATTTCAATGAATGTCGTCATTTCGGTGTATTTTTATTCTTTATGTTCTTTGCCAACGCTATTTGGCGTCCGTCATCTGGCGGGCTTGTCCTTCGGTAATGGGTGTCGATGAATCTTTTTGTTAGATCGTCAGTTTAAAAGTGAACTGTAAGAAAAAAGAAAGGCTCTCGAAGATCTGCTAACTGCCCTGTTATCACGCAGATACAAAGAGACTTCATTCTTTTTTTAGGGAGATGTACTCTTAAAATCGTTTTTGTATCGGCAATTACTCTTTCAAGTCTCGGCCACAGGTTATAATTTGCCATTCAAGAAGCAATTCTTTGTCATTTGATTGCGCGGCTCCTCGGGTGATTGTTGTATTTACAGGGCGTGAACTGATTTGTCAGGAACTTATGATTTCCTTGTGCCTCTGGTAATCGCATGCGAGGTGATTCTGGCGGTCGAGGTAAAGATGATGATAGTAATGCCACGAAAGGGAGAGTAAAAAACAAAACAAAAACATGGCCAGAGATATGAAGAGGAAGGAGGAAAGGTGTGTAGTGGAGACAGAAGGCCAGAAAGCTTCAGGTAAGGAAAATCCATATGGGAAGCGTAAATTCATAAAAGGGGAGTAACTGAAGCTTGTGCTATATGAAGGATTTTCATATTGTTCGGCATTCATAGAAATTTTTTTTTCAATACATTTATTAGCTTTATTGCTTCAATTTTAAACGTTATTTCATCAGTTCTTCCTGTAGACTGTTACATTTAATTGTAATTAAACCTGTGTTCTGCTTGTCAAGTTCCTGCAGGCTACTCTTTGAATATCTGGAGTTTATGAAGAAATTTATACAATGGACAATTTTGTTTATAATACATCATTTTATTGGTATCCTTAGTTGTGTAGTAGTTAGCTCTCCAAATGAGTAGGTCTCCTAAATGATACACAAAATTTAATGAAAGATCAATTAAATGCGCTTTTCAGGCAATAGATAAAAGCTAAAACCTTAAATCTGTCATTTAACTATCTTGATGAAGTCATTTCATATGGAAGGAAACAAAAGATTTGCGATTTGCACGCCCAGCTTCCCCGAAATATCATACCCTGTTGAAAAAAGAAAAGAAAGGAAGGGAAACGGGAGGGTACATAAAAAATAAACAAATCGATAAATAAATTTATATCTAACTAAATAAATAAATAAGCTGCCCTCGAGTGAACCCCCAAGTAATGGACCTCCAATGCGAGACTAGAAAGGCCTCATTACAGAGGCTGTCACACATACCAAAGTTTGAGTACTGATTATAGGGTAACCATTCCCCGTGGGCCAGGTGAATGGGTCGCAACGGATCGCCCAGTTGCCACAAATATTATCAATGTTACTCTAGTCAGTCATATAAAACACAATTGAAAGGAAGAATGTTAATTCAGGTAACTATAATATATATATATATATATATATATATATATATATATATATATATATATATATATACACACACATCGAACTAAAAATTGTCCTTTTCGATATCTAATTCGCTTTACCTCGGAATTAATATATTTTCATGCATGTTAACCGAAGGGGAATTCTTTAGTCGACGAATTTCTTATTTAATAAAAAAATTCCCCTTCGGTTAACACATGAAAATATATTAATTCCGAGGTAGAGCGAATCAGATATTAAAGGACAATTGTAGCTCGATGTATGTATATATGAATCACGGTAATGTGATATGACATATATATATATATATATATATATATATATATATATATATATATATATATATATATTATATATATATATATATATATAATATATATATATATATGTGTGTGTGTGTGTGTGTGTGTATATACATATATATTATGTATGTATGTATTGTGTGTGTGCGTGTATATTAAGTATACAGTATTTCGGTAGATATGGTTTAGTATTCATATTTCACTTGTTCAAGACATAATTACTGACCATGGAAGAGAGTACAGGTGATTAGAATCGACTGTCCTTGGAGATCTGCCGTAACGATTTTTTTTTTTTGGGGGGGTCGGGGGAGGGGGCATTGGGTTGAAAGGGTATTAGTTTGCCCGTCTCCTTGGTCTCTGCTTGTAAAAAATTAGCACTTGAATTTTACCTTGAAGTCGTTCATCGTTAAAACTGCTTATACATGTAAATCCCCATTATGTTTACAGTGTTTGGAGGGCCATTATATCTATCCATATTTTATGAATTATTGTACGCCACAATGTAATGAGTATTCCAAACCAGAGGAATTTTCACTATCTGTGTAGATTAGAGAGAGAGAAAAAAAAAAATCTGCTTGCTCTCTTCTTTAACCAGTTTCGTGGCAAAATTTGTTTTGTTTAGAAGTACTCAGAAAATTTAACGAAACTAGTTAAAGAAAAGAACAAGCAGGTTAATTTTCTCTAATCTACACAGATATGATGAAAATTCCTCTTGTTTGAGAAAATAATTATTGGTCAACTTTGCAAAGGTGTTCCTTCGATGTATTCCATGTTTTTGGGTCAGTTTTTATAAAGGTATTCCTTCCATATATACCATATTTCTGGGTCAACTTTGTTAAGATGTTCCTTTCATGTATATTCCATATTTCTGAGTCAATTTTTATAAAGGTGTTCCTTCCATATTTTCCATATTTCTGGGTCAACTTTGTGAAGGTCTTCCTTTCATGCCGTCCATATTCTGGGTCAACTTTGTGAAGAAGTTCCTTCCATGTATTCCATATTTCTGAGTCAATAAATTGCCACTACTCAATGTAACACAAATTTTAACTTAACGTGTACAATAGTTTGTGGAATTCCCAATTCTTTTGTAAACATATATGAGCCAATTCCAACGTTATCGATTTTTTTCTTTTCTTTCCTTTTCTTTCCCTACATAACTCTTCGTTTGCCACTTCTACTCATACGTATTGCCATCTGGATGCAATTTCCATTCGTGTCTTGTAAAACTAACTTAAAAGCCTTTGCTTTCATCAGTTGCTTGTCTCCTTAGGCCAACTCGAACTTTGTCTTAGTGGGTTACTTGCTGCATCTCTCTGCATTGATTTTCTGCCACTGTTCATGAGCCCCAGTTTTCCTTTCTTGGGAGGGCCATTTGCCAAAGTGTAAAGGTGCATTAAGATCTGTATCGACTTTCAAAAGTGAATCCTCCGTTTTCTGACATTCGCGCCGTGTTTTCTCACTGTCTTATTTCGGCTGCAAATTACAGGCAGAAACGCACAGCCGTCAATTTCAGTTTTTACAGCTGCGTGAGAAGATAAGTTATCCCTCAATACATATTCACTTCTTGTTCTTTAATCTATTTGTAAACTTACGTACGATTGAGTGATTATTGTTTATATATATGACCTTAATTTAATTCATTATCTTTATGTGTGGATTTAGAGCAAATTTTAATTGTCATCGAGTATTGCCGTTTTACTTACAAATTCATCTGTTAGTGAAGACTACTAAAAAACAAACCATTATTCTTCACCCGCCAAACACCATGACAGCCTTTGCATTCTTTAAAAGCTTCATTGTTATTCGTAAGTTTAACATTCAAGCCTCCCATATAGATTAGGACGTCCTTGTATTTTGTTTCCGTGTGAGTTTTTTTTCAGTTTTTTACTGAAATATCGAGAACATTTATATAATTATTTATATAATTATAGTAATTTGTTCGTTAACATCAGCAGCAAGAAAGCAGAAATTCTTCATAAGACCACGTGCATAAATGTATTTTGTTAGCTAGTCATCTCAATAAGAATTAGATTAGTATAATATATAACTTAGAATTATTAATGTACTTCTCCGTGAAATCATTTTTGGGTTGTCAGTTAGATCATTCGAAGTTGCCACTTGTGTAAGTATTGAGAGATACGAAGCATTGGCTCGATTCTGTTAATTGTTTGGTGAAAATGAAGTGGGCCTTATACCAGCACTGGGCCGAGACGATAATTCAGTTTTACGTCCTCGGAGGCATCCCTTCAGCGTCTCTCTTTCATTCCTTTTACTGTGCCTCTGTTCATATTCTCTTCTTCCATCAGACGTTCCACCTCTCTAACAATTGTTTCATAGTGCAACTGCTTTGAGGTTTTCCTCCTGTTACACTTTTCAAACCTCCTTACTGTCAATTTCCTTTTTAGCACTGAATGACCTCATAGATCCCAGCGCTGGGTCCCTGATCTAAATTCTGTATATTCTACAAATTCCATTAGCTTTCTCTCGATTTGCAAGCAGTCTGTAGCGTATGAAAGTCGTCACCGCTCTCTCTCTCCGTTTTTCTAAATACCAGGAAACAAGGTCTCATATATGAGTACTCGCACGCACTTCTGTATGGGTGTGCATTTTGTTGGGTGTGTGTGTGTGTGTGTTGTTGGTGGGGGGGGGGGGGGCAAAACAAAAATGATTCTCTTTTCCCATTCAAACGATCACCGGCTGAAAGGTCCGTTTTGACATGTCGGTGGAAAAGTTGAACGTTTATTATTATTCATGATGACTGTCTGAACATTCTTATAAATTTTTCTTTCATCATTTGGAAGCAGTGTCTTTCGCAGTCTCGTATCTGATATGTGTTTGTTTGTTGGTTTGTTGGGGTACTCGGGTATTGTGTGTGTTGACGGCTTGGGCTAAGTAGATTATCATTGTTAGAGGACTGAATCCCGTAGTCAGATTAATTTCGAATATGCTATAGTTCTCTACGATATGGGAAGGAAAGGCGAGAGAAAAGGGAGACATAATGATTGAAAGGAAGGAGTGAGAAGCGCTCAGAGAAAACATAGCTAATCAGTTATTAAATCCAGAGGGTTGTTTCTATTCTATTTCACTGTATAATCTTCTAAGACAGAAATCGTTCATCAAGATTATCACGCTTCTCCATCTATCATGCATTTTGTATGCTTGCTTGCGCGATGAGTTAAGGTACCAGAAATTCTGAAGGGAAAAGTCAAAACTACCTACCATGTGCAAGGAAAAAGGAAGGACTATTCCAGCAGCAAGTTATTTTAGTTACCAAAGAGAGAATAAACCTATCAGCAGGAACAATAAAAGTAAAAAAGATTGAAATGAAAAGTTTTCATTTCTTTTCACAGTTCAGTGATGAAAATGAAATCACTTTCACATTGTTTTATCATTACTGATTTAGCTTTCCCCTAAACCCAGGAGGAACCACAATACACCTGAGGATAAGTAAACTCATGTTTACTTATTAGTTTAAATAAAGGTATAAGCCACGAAGGAAAAATAACGGAGTTTCTGTAAGATCTTTCGACTCAACGTCCTTTACTCAGTTTGTCTGCTGAGTAAAGGACGTTCAGTCGAAAGATCTTGCAGAAACTCCGTTGTTTCGTTGTTTATTTTCCCTTCGTGGCTTATACCTTTATTTATGGATTTATCACGTTCCAAACTTTCGTGATTCAGTTATACACTTAGTATATATCCATACAAATTCCCTATCATATGCATACGAAACAGTATGCAACAGCGAGTAGATACGCTGCATGCATTGCATTAAAATTACCACTTGGTAACACAAGGTAAAGTGCCCCAAAGCCCACTTTGGGTAATAATTAAAATCTTAAGTAACGACCTTTAATTTCAGTATCGTCTCATTCTTTATCTCTGGATTTAATCATTAGTGTCTACGTCCTTTTGAAGTGTGTTAGGAGGTATTGTCGGGGATCTTAAGTCAAAAGGATTCGGGTCGAGGGAAATGAACGAGAGGCCAGCAGCCCAGCGCGCGAGGATCGTACTGTAATTGTAGACGACAGAACAAAAGGTGAGGTCATAAGTGGGGCTTTTGTCCCTATCCCGGTCATTTATTACAACTTACCTGGCGTAATTAAATACTCTTGAATTCACCTGATGCATGACCCTAATCTTGTATACGTCGCACCTGACCGAAGAGTCTGCTGGCTTTAATTAGAGTGAGAGGTTAATTTTGTGTAAGGTTGGGTGGGAACTCTCCGTCACTGTCACACGGCATCAACAGTTGCGTATTAATTAGTGTCCTTTTCTCTCTCTCTCTCTCTCTCTCTCTCTCTCTCTCTCTCTCTCTCTCTCGCTCTCTCTCTCTCTCTCTCTCTCTCGCTCTCGACCCTTGTTCGAATCTCGAATTGAACCAGCGGGGACGAGTGGGCGAGTTTCCTAAAAGCAAGTGGGCCTCTGTTGGCCTAAGCAGTTCATTAAGCACTTAATTGTTGACGACTATTGAGGGCTACAAATAAGGTGAAAGGACAAAAAAAGAGAAGAAGAAAGAGTATCAGTCGAGAGTATTGTTCATTACTCTTGTCAAAATGTATACTATCAAAACCGGTAGTGGGAGGTGGGGCGGGGGGGGGGGGGGTGACCTCGACATGGTAATTCTCATACCCGCTGGGGTGATACTAGTCAGCAATGGGGGGTGGACGCACACGGCCTCGACATGGTAATCCTCATCAGCAATAGATATTCAATTCATATTCAATTCATATTCTGCCACTCAGTTATATTATTATTATCACATAAATGACAAATCAACAAGAAGAAGTTCCCGAAGACTGCTAGACCTTGACCCAGTCTGACAACCTTACACATCTCTGGAGAAAAGGGCCACAGATTGGGTCTGGACGTAACCGAGTTCGTGCATGGAAAATTTCCAGTTGGAAAATTTCCAGCCGGAAAATTGCCAGGCGGGAAAATTGACAATGGGGAATATAGCCAGTGGGGAAAACTGCCAGTGAGGAATGTTGCCATTGGCAACTGAAAGGACTAAGCTCATTTTGACCAAAACTACCATTTCTCTTTTTATAATTGCTTATTTTACTATTTGAAGTGACAAGAATATTAGTAATTGAGACTAGTCATTTCTTTTTATAATTGCTTTTTCAAACCAAAACTACAATTTCTGTTTAAATTTGTTTCTATTTTTTATGTTTGAACTCAAATTTACTTGACTGACTTAGTAAAAGAAAAAATTAGTTCAAGGCGTGAATTGGTAGGTAAGAGATATACATTTCTTTATTCTCTCTACCCATAATGGCTTCTCTTATAACAAGTGAACGTAGTAAGGATATCCTTGTCGATATACGAAATGTCGTTGAATAAAACTTTTCGGTTTAAATCTTAAGGTTTTTTATGTAATAAAACCCCATTCCGTTTTTTATTTATTCTAAAGTATTATCATAACAAAACCCCATTCATTTTTTTTATTCTAAAGCACTATCAGGGTTTCGTCACTTAGATTGGGCTTCAAATAATTATATAAGCACTTATAAAAAGAGAAATAGGTGTTTTGGTCCAGATGATCATATCATATGAAAAGAGGAATCACTTTTTCTTTTCAGATTGAAATTGTCTTCATGTAGGTTAGATTTCTGAGCTCAATCTTTTAATTTGCCAATGGCAATATTCCTTGCTGGCAATTTTCCCCACTGGCTATTTTAACCTTCCGGCTGGAGGTTTTCCAACTGGGAATTTTCCCAGAACCCTCGAGTGTTGAGTAAAATATGTAAATACTTGCAAGTAAACAGGTTATACTAAGTAATTCTGTGGGTTTCTTTTTCCATTATTATTAATGTCAGGGTTTCTTGCTCCCGCTTTGTGGGATGTATTTCCTATCGTATTATTGTATTTATATTTCTGTAAACATACCCGATGTTTTTTTTTTTTTACTTTTATACAGAAAATATACATTTACAGTTTCTTACAATTTATAATATTGTATATACATTAAAATCTATTTACATAAATGAAATTATTAACTACCCCCAAAAAAAAGAATGGACATATTGCGAAGTAAAATTTTTTTTACATTTATCCCCAAGTGCTTTTAACAATACAAATCTTGTTTTGCACATTCTACTTCTTATAAACGAAATCATACTGACCTCATCTGTAAGGACATTACTTTATGAATATACCAAATTCCAGCTATATATCCACTTATTAAAATCATTGCTGTATTTTTATCTTTCTGTTTTTGAGTATGCTTGAAAATCTAGTTTGAAAACCTTTAGAAAACTTACAGTATTTATTTTACAAACCTGGCTCAATACCTTTTTTTTATCCAGTTTACAACTGTTCTCTTCAATTTACAAAAATAAACTAAATGTATTATTGTTTCAGCCTCTCCACAATTACTACACAGATATTATATATACCCGATGTTGAATTGAAGCGAGATTCATGGTGTCAGAGAACGTGAACAGGATTTTATGTATGAGGTATGGATGGCAGGCCTGAACTTGGACCGATATGGATGACCGTATCATTTTAATGAGCGGAACACCATTACCAATTATGATTTTTTTTTTTTTTTTTTTTTCTGTCTGGAATAAACTAGTAGCTTGTTAAGCAAGTTTTATGGAAACACTTCATTTTTTTGAATGTCTGTCATTTGAAACCAGAATTTATTTTGCATTTAATTATAGCCTATTTATTTATTTATTTATTATTTATTTTCTTTTTGGAATTCAGGAGTGCTTCTATGAGAGAGGAATTTATTTTTCCTTCATTTATTGTTTATCTGTAATTCATGAGTGTGTATAGTTAATTCTGTGAATATCTACGATTGTCTGTAAGAGACAACGGTTGTTGACAGTGGCTGTGCCAGTAGTCCTTTACAGTGAAGTATTTAGATTTTTTGTACTCTTCTTTCCGTAAGCGTACACTCAATATTCAATGACAGGAAATACTTCTCTCACTACTGCTCATCTTCAGTGCCTGAAAATGTTGCCTCACTGAAAGGACTTGCATGCCGTGTATCGATTAGTTTATTATTATTATTATTATTATATATATATATATATATATATATATATATATATATATATATATATATATACACACACACACACACATATATATATATATATATATATATAATATACATATATATATACATATACATATATATATATATGTATATATATATATATATATATATATATATATATATATATATATCTATATATATGTATATATAATATTAAAACCAGGGCTTGAATGAAGAGCATCTTTATTTGCAACTAGTTTCGGAGATTTACTTTCCTCCGTCATCGGGCAATCTATAATGGAATATTAGTTACACTTAAAATCAATGAAGTAACATAAGTTACAAAGCAAAATAAAATAAAATTACATAATTACTATAAGTTACATTATAATTGACAAGCAAAATAAAATAATATAAAATTACACAATTACCAGACATAACCTAAACTCGCAGCAAAATCTTAAAATATAGAGAAATACACAATGTTTGTTTTCAAAGAGAGCAGAAAAAAGTCTAAAAACACAGCAATTCAACAGACCTTTCATTATTACAAAGTGAGGGTTTATCTCTTAGGGTATATAGAGACTCCACCACTTCGAGCTCCATTTCGTTGGTTCTGCAAGAAAGGACTGAAAAGAAATCTACATTGATAGGATGATCATATTCTTCAGTGTTGACGAATAGCACTAAATGGTGGTTTGCTTAATGGCCTATTTGTCCTAACATATCTCCCGAGATGTTCGAAGATGCGAACCCTGAACTGCCGCTTAGATTTTCCAATGCACATTGCACTACAGCAATGACACTTATACTTGTACACAATAGCTGACTGCAGCTCAGTTGGTATCACATCCTTGAACATGAAGAATTTTTGTAATGTAGATTTTGGCTTCAATACCACTCGAATGTTTATTTGTGGGTAGAATTCATGCAAAAGTTTGGTTAATCTTTTCTTAACATTAAAGGACCTATTTCCAAGAAACGCGATGGGAAAATACATAACTGCTCTGTTGACAGTGACTGTTGTAAGTTTTGGAGGTAATAATTTTTGAAGCTCCTTTCCTATATACGTATTCGTAAAACTTTTGCTAAAGCCATTGAAAAATAAGCACTGCTTAATGAAATTAAACTTTATGTCCATATTGACATAATTTGAACATATATTAAAAGCTCTCGATGTTGAGGTCGTAATCAAATTTCTCTTGAACTGAATAGGAATAAAAGGACATTTTGGTGGTCAAACCCGGTGAAGTCGGTTTCCTATCAACAGATGTGATGAACCCGTTTTCACTGTGGCTGATTAGTATATCAAGAAAGGCCAGCTTTCCTTCTGCCTCGGTTTCTGAAGTGAATTCAATATTGCTGTGCTTTGAGTTCAAGTATTCTCAAGACAGCGAAATGTGGTTATTAGATCTAAAGATTAAGAATGTGTCATCGACATATCGCCTGTACACCAGAGGTTTGAAATCTTTGGGATATTCATTAAACCATTCTTCTTTATAATGAGCGAAGAAAGCATTGGCTAGTGTTGGTCCTAATGGGTTACCCTTTGCTACGCCATTTACCTGTTTATATACCTCCTTTTTGAACATAAAGAAACAATCACTTACAGCTAGTGATAACAACTGACGAAACTGTTGTTTAGAAAACTTTTCAATTTTATCGGCATCTTTAAACAAGTCTTTAACGCATTTGTCAATTGTTTCCTTTAAGGGTATGTTAGTGAGGAAAGATTTAATGTCAAAACTGGCCATTACACATTGCTCATAATTCACTTCACAAATTTCCTTTACAAAAGTAAACGAGTCCTTTACAATGTACTGGTTGGAGGTGATCGGTGTTAGAATGGGTACCAGAAATTTTGCTAACGTGTAGTTAAATGTACCAATGGCAGACATTATTGGTCTTAAAGGGCAATCTTCTTTATGGACCTTAGGTAAACCATATAAAATACCTGGTTTTGAGCCTGACGTGAAAAGCCTAGAATACAGGGAATCAACAACAACACCTTCAGCTTTCAATTTTCTTAAAAACCTGTTTATCTTCTCTTCCTTGTTAAGAATAGTTAAAAGAATATTATCTTTAACAGATTGGAATTTGGTATGATCACTCAATACATTAAGTAGTTTAGAAATATAATCATCCTTGTTCATTAAAACTACCATTACCTTTATCTGGCTTTAAAACTACCACTGATCTATCGTTAGCCAAAGTCTTCAAAACTTCGTTTTCTTCCTTAGAAATATTATGTACAAAAGAAATTGTATCCCTATCATAAAAAGAAGAAAATGCTAGATGCTTCAATGAGCACTTGAAAAACTCAAAACCTTTATTATCCCTATCATAAAAGGAATGGTTGAGTATGCCTTTGAAAAACATTTCAAATGTGCAAAAATGGTCAATAAAATCAGTTTTACAGAAAGAAAACATAATTCAAACCTTTACATAAAATCTTTTTCTCAATATCGGAGAATTCCACTCGAGTAATTAAAAATAACTTTATCATTTGGAACACCATTATCATCAGTGAAACCTAATTTTCGGAGTTATTACTTTGCACAAATTTAACACGACTTATCTTCGAAGAGTTACATTTATCAACGAGATTCAAAAGATGGTTGAAATCTATCCAATATATATATATATATATATATATATATATAATATATATATATATATATATATATATATATATATATATATATATTTGCAAGATAAAGGCAACATCATGACAGGACATGACAGGAAAAGAGACAAGAATGATGATGGAAAAGGAGTATAGTAGTTTAGCTCCATACAAAACGTTTGGTCTTACTAATGAAAACAAGATATCACACTCGTGGAAAACAAAAGGGAAGAGAATTACATTGGGTGCCCTTAATGGCCCCTCCTGCCAGGCTATGTAATTCTCTTCCCTATTGTTTTCCACGAGTGTGATATCTTGTTTTCACTAGTAAGCTCAAACGTTTTGTATGGAGCTAAACTACTATACTCCTTTCCATCGCCATTCTTGTCTCTTTCCATGTCATATCCTGTCATGATGTTGCCTTTATCTTGCAAATATTAAATGATAATAAAGTAATCGATACATGACATGCAAGTCCTTCCAGTGAGGCGACATTTTTAGGCACTGAAGGTGAACAGTAGTGGAGAAATATTTCCTGTTACTGAAAATTGAATGTATGGGTAAGGAAAGAAGAATAGAACATTTTTAAATACTTCAGTGTAAAGGACTATACATATATATGGATATGTATGCATGTATGAGAGAGAGAGAGAGAGAGAGAGAGAGAGAGAGAGAGAGAGAGAGAGAGAGAGAGAGGAGGGTGCCTAGTTGAAGATATAAAAGGCACATGACAGCCCAGCCAGGAGAAAAGCAAAATTCAAAGAACTTCAAATATGAGGAAACGATTCCAAGTGGATAAATAAGGCCATTTTAACTAACTGGAATAAGAATGATTAATTAATGTGTTGCCAAGTTAAGTCTGAAGCAACTTCATCACCTAAAATTTTGCAAAGGTTAAAGAAGAATGATAAGAATGAGGTGAACTCGCTTCAAGAATAACAGAATAGAAGAACTTGCAACACCAAGTAAACTAATGATAACCGAACGAAATAAACTATCGATGAAACTCTATGCATTGGCGGATGAAGAATTGGTGCACATGATATTAATAAATATTGCCTCAGAAAACTAAAACATATATTGTTCGCGTAGCTCATACATTTTTAAACTTCGTAATGACATTATTATGAATGAAATGAGGTAGAGAAAACTACTTCATCGTATGGCATTAGTGGATGAAAAACGTTACACATCTGCACTTAGCAGGAACGAATTGGTTGTTTGGTTTAACTTGTAGCTCCCCAATGGGTTTACAGTTGCAAATGCTGGCACTGAGAATGACACTGGCATAGGAAACTGAGTAAGAACAACAGTGACTGAAAGTAAATTCTTACTTGTGAAATTGTTGCCCCAGTTTTGCAATAAAGTTGATTATTATGCGGCCTTTTTTTATCCGAGGACATTGTTCCAGAATATATATGTATATATATATATATATATATATATATATATATTATAATATATATATATATATATATAGATATAGTATATATATAATATATATATATATGTGTGTGTGTGTGTGTGTGTGTGTGTGTGTATGTATACACACACACACACACACATATATATATATATATATATATATATATAATATATATATATATATATATTTATCTATTTATATTTATATTTATTATATTAGATAATCAACAGCTTGATACTTCAAATTGTTTCATAACTAGTGTGTTTCAGTACCACTTCCAGAGTTAAGGAAAATAATTTGTTTGCTAGATTTGAATGATATGTATTGATAAAGAATACTCTGAATCAGTACAGCTATGAAGTTTAGTTCAAGATGAAATATACCCTATTTACAAATTCCTTCATAAGTGATTGCATTTGATAGAAAGATGCAAATATACAGTCTCGATAATTGAGTGCTGGTGAGATTTTTTTTTATGTTATTTTGTTGAAAAGTACTAATTCTGCGTCCGAGTCCAAATAGCTGTAGCCTCTTTTTTTTTTTTTTTTTTATCTTATGAAATTGGATTTGATAGGTGCTGTTACCTAAGTTGTTCATATATCAGGCATTGAAATTTGTGTAAAAGTTCTATTCTGTCTCATATTGAAATATCAGGCATTGAAATTTGTTTAAAAGTTCTATACTGTCTCATATTGAATGTTAATATTTTTTAGCTGTAATTTATCTTTAACGGTCTCTTAAGAAGCTTTTAATTCAGGGAACATGAGTTTATTGTATGTTTACCGTAAAACAAACACACACACACACACACCCAAAAATATTATTCGTTTACAACAACTAATGCTCGTTTAATTTCACTGATAAACTAAGCATTTCCTTGAAAGTAGGGAGACCCTTTGATTATAAACAGAGCCGAACGAGAAGATAGGAAATATATCCAGCCAAAGTTGCGATTATGACATACAGAAAAGGATTTGGCCACGCCTGTAAGCACATTAGACAAGATTTAACCAGCTGTTAGGGTGTTGGATTCTCTTCTGTTCCTCCTTTTAGAGGTGTTTATAGTCGGTGAAACATGGCCGCTCTTATCTCTATGGATCTGATCTCGGCTTTAGAGTCCGAAAATGACTGCGATTAAAGGCTTACGCCTCGATAAGGCCTAATGGAGCCGACTCTGGTTGCTAAACAGTCCTCCCAAAGTCAAATTAGGCTTCTATTAAGAGAAGCCAAGGCGAATTGGAATCTCTCTGCGAGAGAACGACGCTACGGCGATTTATTGCTTCTCTGATTTTTTTTTTTTTTTTTTTTTTTGCTTCCTTAGTGCTTGTTCAGTTCAGGATAAAGCATTGGATGTGAAATGTTAGTCCTGTCGTAGATATCTAGTGATCTTGAATTGTTAGTTTGGATAAAAACAAATAATTCATAATCACCACCTTGATATTGTATATATGATCTTTTTGTCATATTAGTTTAATAGAAAACACGCAGAAACATTGGAACGTTAGCCACCCGATACACACTTCACCTTCAGCTGAAATGCGAATTTATGTTGATATGTTGATTTTAGTTCTCTGTACAGAATCTGAATTCCCGCCAGTGACCCAAGGCACTCAACCTCACTGATCCCTTATTAGCTGATAATCACTGAAGTAATCATAGTAGATGCGTTCATTACCTCTGCACATCTTCCAGAATAGCAAAATATTATTCACTGCTGGAAAACAGTATATATATATATATATATATATATATATATATATATATATATATATATATATATATAATGTATAATGCATGTGTGTGTATATATATATATATATATATATATATACACACAGGTATTAAGCTATATATGTTTAATATGTAATTCACTGATTCACTCGACCTCAGAATAACACCAGAGGGGAATTTATGAGCGATCAGCGATCCTTCACAGGGTTAAGTATATCTTTAGTTTTACCAGACCACTGAGCTGATCAACAGCCCTCCTAGGGCTGCCCCGAAGGATTAGATATTTTTACGTAGCCATGAGCCAACTGATCACCTAGCAACGGGGCCTACAGCTTATTGTGGGATCCGAACCACATTTCATCGAGAAATGAATTGCTATCACCAGAAATACATTCCTCTGATTCCACTTTGGCCGCGCCGAGAATCGAACTTCAGACCACCGGATTGGTAGCCAAGCGCGAAAACCACTCGTCCAACGAGAAACTCCTTCACAGGGTTGACTTGAACCTTGCTGAATTTCAGAGAAGCCCGAGTGGTCTCTCATTCTGACTTATCTGGATGCAGAGCAGTTATTTCAGCTGTTATGGGGTTTTAGAGGAGGCTGATTAGTTCGACAGGACAAATAATCCTTCACCAGATAATGGAGCAAATCGGTGTGTGCTGTATTCGGGACTTAAGCAGATACTACTGAGGAGTTTTACCAGCCCATCATTGGATTTTTAGGAGCCAAAATGGTCTCCTAGGACAGATAGTTCATCTTCGGGTTATTGAGAGGATGCTCGTGTTGCAATCCCGACTTGTGGGAGTACGAATCACTTGAATTTGGCCATGTCAAGGGATTTCAGAGGAGCTAGATGGCCTCCCTAGACAGTTACTACTGTTTCAGGTAGTCTAGCGAATTCTTGTGTTACAATCCTGATTTACGAGGATACTGAGGAGTTATTTAAACTACTGCAAAACATTTCGAAGGATCCCAAAGGGTCTCGTAGGTCAGATTATTATTCTTTCTTCTTCAGGTAGTCGAGTGAGTTCTTGTGTTGCAAGCCCAACATTTGAGAATATAGAGCAGTTACTTCAACCACTGCACCAGGTTTTCGAGGAGCTCGAATGGTCACCAAGGTCAGGTGATTCTTCTTCATGTAGTCCAGTTAAATTTTGTTGTTGCAGTCCTGATGTATGCAGATACAGAGAAGTTATACTGCACCACAGGATTTTAGAAGAGAGAAGTGGTCTTCTAAGACAGATAATTCTTTTCCATGTAGTTGTGTGGATTTTGGTGTCACAATCTGACTTAATATTGAGAAGTTATTTGAACGACCTCACTGGATTCTAGAGGAGCCTAAATGCTCTCCCATTCTGACTCAAGTGGGTACAGAGCAGTTATTTCAACCATTTCATGGGATTTCAAAGGAGCTTGAGTGATCTCAAATAATTCTTCGTCAGGTAGTTGAAGTAATTGGAGCGTTGCAGATAACACGGTAGTTATTTCAGCCATATCACTGGATTCTTAGGAGCCAGATCACTGTCGTATCACAGATAGTGCTTTTTCAGGTTGTGGAGTGGATTCCTGTGCATACAATTCAGTTATTTCAGCAATCTCATGATACTAAAGAAGCTGAATGGTCTCTCAGGACAGATAATTGTTCTCAGCAGGGAAGTGAATTCTCACGTTACAATTCCAACTTGACAGACACTGAGCAGCTATTTCAAACACCGCACTAAATTTTGTGGGAGCCCGAATGGTCTCCTAGGTAAAGTAATTCTTTAGGTAGTCAAGT
Source organism: Macrobrachium nipponense (assembly GCF_015104395.2). NCBI lineage: Eukaryota > Metazoa > Arthropoda > Malacostraca > Decapoda > Palaemonidae > Macrobrachium > Macrobrachium nipponense. The sequence goes on along the minus strand of NC_061101.1, from coordinate 52,120,545 downwards.
GAATTATTGCGTTACATTCGTAACAGTTGCAGATACCGAGTAGATATACCAGCCACCAAAGGGAATTCTAGAGGAGGCAGATAGTCTCCCAAGACACAATTCTTCTTCGGGTGGTAAAGTGAACTTTTGTTTTGTAATTTTAACTTTTGCAGATATTGAGTAGTTATTTCTGGCTCTTGTTGGGATACTTAGTGGTCTGAATAGTTTCCTGGGACTTAAAGTTCCTTTTATGTAGTTGTGAATTCTTTCATCATATCACAGTGGATTTTAGAGGAGACAAAATTGATCTCCCAAGACTAAATTTTGTTTTTTCAGGTAACTATCCCTAAATAAACTTTGTATCATGGGCAAACATCAGCCGTAAGACTTCTTTCACGATCAATTTTTTCATATAACTTTGCACATAACACTCTCTCTCTCTCTCTCTCTCTCTCTCTCTCTCTCTCTCTCTCTCTCTCTCTCTCTCTCTCTCCCCCAGAATTTGCATATCACTCTATATCTCTCCTTTGAAAATAAGCACATTCACACACACACACAACACACACATACACACACACACACACACACACACACACATATATATATATATATATATATATATATATATATATATATATATACACACACGTGTGTATAAACACATATCTTGTGCTTGTATACGTGGGATTTATAGGATGATTCGTGCTCCTTTGGAACTCTATTTACTGTATAATTTGTAATGGAAATTGTTAGGGTTATTTATATCACCTATGGTGTTTTTATTCATTTCAGGTATTTGAATTTATAAAGACCTCAACAACATAAGGATCTCTCTCTCTCTCTCTCTCTCTCTCTCTCTCTCTCTCTCTCTCTCTCTCTCTCTCTCTCATACACTCACGCACACACCCACACTAGGAAACTGTCCAAAACGAATCATGATAAAATCACCCGTGTATCCCAGAGTCGAGAACTAGTTCTTGTGTTATACATTATCTGTAGGTTGAACGTGTTTTAAGCAATTTAAGGACATCTCGAAACTTGGAGCAGATTTTTTTCCAGGGGTGAACCTGAGGACAAGTTGACCCCCAGGGGATTGTAAGTCAGCTTTGGTAAACTTAGCGACATCATTAAAAGCTGTCTTGACCTTGTTAGGAATTACAAGGATCACTCTACGCCCTGCTTTGAAATTTCAAATTCTCTCTCTCTCTCTCTCTCTCTCTCTCTCTCTCTCTCTCTCTCTCTCTCTCTCTCTCTCTCTCTCTCTAGGATCCGTTTTTATCTAGTTTAAGTGTTCCTGTTGCTGATTTGAGGCATTGTTTTAAATATATCACAATGTATGTTTAAGCATAATTGAACATTTCTTAGTATTATTTCAATCAAATTCTAATTTATTTCAGGGTCCATGAAGATTTCATAATGTAATAATATTCGACACTGATCTTCAGATCAAAACAGTGGTTTATCATTCACGCATGATTGAATCCCAAACTTTCTAAAAGATATGGTATCTTGACTTACATATGCTAATTGTCTGGAACACAAACAGAGATGAAGTTAAATGTTCACCACAACTCTTGCCTTTATTTTTATGAGGATACTGAGATGTGATCCTCCCAAATTAATGTATTTTATTTTCAGAAATATGTAATAACGGGTTAAATTTCGAAAATATTGAATGTTGTAATATTTTTTAGTGTAAATAAATCATGAATTCAAACCTAGTTAAGAATAGGCATTTTTTTAAACCCGAAATGGTGTTGAAGATTTAGACAGAGACAATATTGCCCCATACGTGTGAATAAGTGTGATTGTGAAAAGTCGATTTTAAACATTGCTTCATCTGAGAAACTAAATTTCTCACTTGTATTATTTAGAATTCACGAACAATTATTTTTTGATATATATTATACTGTAATAATGTCTAATAATTTGAAGACTCAATTTATGAAACAATCCAGAAAGACGACCTGCATACCGTCGAAGCCTCCACAGAATAAGATATTCAGATATGAAATTGTAAAACTGACGCGAAAGTTTGGAAATCGCCAGTCGCTTAGTTGACTTGCGGCCTGAGGTAGAATTTGGAAAAATCGATACTTAATTTTAACATTTAAACAATTCTTCGACCAGTTCCATATACAGATCATTCCCAAATTGTTATAATTTGTTACCATTCATGAGACGCACCTTTTGTAGTAACATTTTTCATAGAATCATTACATGATTTTTAGAGTAATTCCTGGATCTAAAGCCACTTGTAAATATCTCCTAAATGGCAATCACTTGTTGTCAGACACGACGCCCACTTTTGGAAAGATTTCCGTTGAAATCCATACCAAATGGTTTGTGGCTCCATAGGGGAGTTAAGTAATGTAGGCATTACTTAAGGTTCTTTGCAGCGCCCCTTCGGCCCCTACCTGCAACTACTTTCATTCCTTTTACTGTATCTCAGTTCATATTCTGTCTTCCATCTTACTGTCCACCCACACCTAACAATTGTTTCATAGTGCAACTGTGAGGTTTCAGCGCTGAATGGCCTTAATTACCCCAGTGCTTGGGATAATGCCAAAAATCCATATAAATCAAAGCAAATGGTTTGTGTGATCTACTCACAAACAAAGAAAATATTATTTGAGTCAGCATGAGGATCAGGCACAAGGTCAACTTTTGGTATTTGTATTTTTAACCCCTTCATATCGTCTGATCTAATATTGCCAGCAAGCAAACTAACAAAAACAAAAAAATGCCGGAACCCAGATTCAGATTTGGACCCCTCCCAAAATCTAATAACTTGTTGACAGTTCGGGAGGGCCGCCTTTGGTTAGAGTTAAACCTACGAAAAAATTCATGAAGATCCAAAATCTGTGTTTTTTTTTTTTTTTTTTTTTCTTATAATCAACACTTACTGCAGATCGTGGGGACCTCCTTTTGTTAGCTGTAAAATTTGCGTAAAAATCCAACCATAACAGTCTGCAAAATCTTGCAACCACGCAAACAAACAAGCAGAAAGTCGGGCTACCAGAGCCAAAATAAATAAATAAATAGATAAGAAAATAAATAAATAAAAAAGACCCTCCTTGTTGAAGGTTAAAATGTGTCAACGAATAATAGCCAGAGAATATAATTAAGTTCATAAATTAAGTCCGAGAAGAATAGCGGTCAAGATAGCCTTAATCTCTCGCTTGGACTGAGAGTTCTAACACCTGTAACACTGCCAGGAAGATCCCTGGCACTTTTGTGTACAGCACTAGTTGGATTTTGCCTCGACTTCCTCCTTCGGGTAACATTGCTATTTCGTTAATAGCTTGGCTGTCAAGTTTAAGCTCATTATTTAACAGCTTTGTCATTGATTCTTTTTCTCGGACAGAAATGGATCCAAGGTGCTCTGGACTAATTCCAAATTTGGAATTTGAGGTTCCTCAGCGCAACATGGGTAGTTTTACAATCATGCACGAGGCTGGATAAAAAAAAAAGTGCCATATAAAAACATTCAAGGAAATAAACTCATGGTTATTTGCCGGCGGCGGGCAACTGTAGGTCGGCATTGTTTGAACCGTAATACCGTCGTTTTTTTTCTCTCTCTCTTTTTCATCATACAAGAAAAGTAAGAGTATATTTGGAATCCTCGTGAAATGTTCTAACAGAATAATGTTTTTTTTTTTTTTTTTTTTTTTTTTTTTTTTTTTTTTTTTTTTTTTTTTTTTTTTTTTTTTTTTTGTGTAAAATGATATTAAAGAAGTAAGCCATGGCACCGGATATTCGGATCAAAATGGTACCCGGTTAAAAACCATCTCCTGTTATCATCGTTGTTTTTCATCGCGGAAGAAAAGTAAGACCTTATTGGGAATCATCGTAGAATAATACTTTCTTTTTCCTAATGATACCTTCTTTTTTGAATACGAATAAGAATAAAGAAGTTAGCAAGGCCGGATCAAAACGGCGCCCGGTTAACAACAATCCCCAATAAAATCTACATGTATTGTCCGAATTTGGTTTGATTCGGTCCAGTAGTTTCGCCCTCCATAGCGAACATACTATACATATACCTACTTATATACCTACTATAAAATCTACATATATTGTCCGACTTCAGTTCAATTCGGTCCAGTAGTTTCGCCGTCTGTAGCGAACATACGCACACACATACGTCCGGCGGTCCGCTGTATGTATAAGATATGTATGTGCGTGTATGAAATCATCATGAAACCTAGTGATCACTGGAAGTGTATGCTTGTTTTAGATGTAGAATGCAATAATGAAAGTGATATTCTATGGATGAATGCGCTATGCATGATATAGAGTTAAAAAGATTCCTAGCAAGCAGATTTTATCATCAGTGAAATTATTGCGCGAGTTTTACCCCAGCTCTTTCTTGCTACTTCCTTGAAATTATTAGGTCATCCGGTTGGTTAAGATTTATAGAGTCCTCTGTTGGTGCTCTTAAGATCACAGTTTTTTCTTCCTTCTTCCTCTGAAGAATTTATTCTTCCAGTATTGAACATTGTTATCACCATCAAGGTATCTATGCTTCTCTCTCCAATATCTGGTCGAGTTCTTTAGGGTTCTGTTCTGTTATCCTCTCATTTCCTAGTCGCCATTAATTACCTGTGGTCTACTTCGTCTTCCATGAGTTTTGTTTGTTTGTTTGTTTGTTTTCCGATTACTTAAGCCTCCATAAATTATTCGGCTGTCCTTTGTTGAATGCCATGAATGTCTTATTGTTGTGCTTTATGTACCAGCGGATAGTCAGAGCATATCAGAGTGAAGTAGGAGACAGTAATTTATATAGGTTCAGACCCCTGTTTGTGTGTGTTTTATTGGGGGGCGGAGGATCGACCTTTAGTATATTTTTTTCGTAAACCTCTTGGAAGCTTTTCTTTTAACTTGTAGAGATCACAGTCAGTGAATTTCAGTATCCGCACTTGCTTAGAGAAATGTTTGGACGTTACTTCATTTACTTTGTCTACAGAAGTGAACAAAAGACAAGTTATTACCGCCCATGCCATCCTCTTATCTGTAGAGCCTCTTTCCTTCTCCTCTTGACCAGAGAGGATATTTCGCCAGGTGTGGCAGTGAATTAAATGCTAAGTGCGAGTTCTTTCCGTACATCCATAAGCTTCATTTTTTAGAGACAGCATTTCGTTTCCCTTGCGGCTAGCCCGCAGAAATTCTCCGTCTTTAGTCTTTGCTCTCTCAAACAGGGCTATTGAGTTGTTTGTCTAGTAACTTGGCCACATCATTTGCCTTCGCACCAAGAAATATTCATTTAGGAAGCCTTTATAATAAGCTCGTTCCGGTCATAGGGGAACATTTTGCAGATTAATCAAAACGGTGTTAGAAATATATGAAAAAAAACATAAAACAACACACTGAAATTCGCTAATACGTCAATTAATAGCAAGGGCTATGAGTGATGTCTCGTACAAAAGACATTAGGAAAGCCTATAGATAGAAAATATGTATACAATATACAGAATGAATCATTTTACAATATAGTCCCGGAGGATTATTTTCTTCACACACACACACATATATATATATATATATATATATATATAATATATATATATATAATATCTATATATCTATAGATATAATAATATATATATATATATATATATATAATATATATAATCCTTGATTAAAAGAAGCGTTTTGACTATCCGTGTGACTAGTCTATTTACAAATAAAGCCGTAAGTCTAACCTTGACTAAGCATCATATTTACGTGGCGTACCAAAGCACTTTAGCTCGGGGAAGTTCAGACGCTATGCTCCAGAATGGTGGCACATTCAATGCATCTGTGTTGGGGCATCGTATTTTCGTAAGAATGTTACTAAGGTGGATAATGCCAGTAATACATTATTTTATTTGTAAATGTCATTGGTTAATGAAATATTTAATTGTCAGTTCTGTACGGCTCTTTGTTTTATAGTTGGGGAAAATGAATAGTATCCGTTCATTTGATATGTGCAATCATTTCAGAGATTTTTCTGTAGTATAGTTCTGAGAATATTCCAGCCAATATGCGTTTTGTATAAAATTACTCAAACACGTAGGGTGGAATTTAACTTCGCAGAGATGAATATGTTTGGTGTGTGTGTGTGTGTGTGAGTGTTTGTTTTATGTGCATGACTTCTTGTCGGCAAGCATTAGACAGCCAAGATTTAGAGAGACATTCCCTTTATTTCCACCTTATTAAGCAGTCGTATATTTTTGCAATTGTAAAATTGATCATTTAATGGTCTCTTTTCAAAGGAAAAACTTGGCACGGTTATTGGGCTTATTGTATCCAAACCTTAAAATTTTTTTAATACCTCCAGAAAGGTCAGAGAGTCGACATTCGACATCGAAGGGAAAAAGATGAGAAATTCTTCCTGTTTTATTGTCCCTCAGCGTTTACCGAGGAAAACGATATCAAGTTCGCAGCCACTTGCCTGCATCAATTGCAATTTTATAGTCTTAAAAATGCCAGTCAGGGTAGAACTACCTTAGGTCACTTGCTCTCGAAAGTAGAAGCAGCAGCCTGATTATTATTCCATTTTTTAAAAGCTGATATCCCTGAATGTTACTTTTTTTTTTAATCTCTGTGGTAAAGGTCACTGGTGCGAGTTAAAAGAGAAAATAATTTTCGTGTCCTCATAGTTTATCCTTTTGCACCCTCCCTCTTTATAGGTATTTTATGTTCTCATTCCCTAAGGTTCTGTTTAGAGATCTGGTAAGTACCTAACATTCACCTTTTTTATGTTGCAAGTCTATGGTTATGTACCACAGGTATTTTAACAAGCCTCCTATGTGGTATGTCAGTAAACCCTCGCATTTTTACGGTTTTAAAATGCTTAATACGACTTTCATAGTTGTTTATCACCTTTCTGGGTTTGACAAGAGGGCCCTGAGGCAATAAAGTAAGTGAGAGAGAGAGAGAGAGAGAGAGTACTTTCTAAGTATAATCTTGAAAGTGAATTACCATCTTAATATGAAGAAACATCTTTTTAGCCCCCGTTTATGAACCCCAATAAACACTGATGGTTGGGGTTGGGTAGGAGGAAATTTTACGTGCGCCCCTCCGAAGCGGGATGAGGGCGGGAGAAGGGAGATGGTTGCGGGGTGAGGGTGGTCGTCCTGCGCACCTTTTAAAGGCCATTAAGAATTTGAGTTCTCGATGCCGAGCCCGAATCTAGCAGTGAAATTGTAACGGTAAATGGTCATGCAAAAATATCTTTTTAAATTAGGGTGCATGTGTTAATAGCCCAGGCAGGGCTTGAAGAGCTTAAAACAGCACTAAATGTCTCCCCAGAGGGATTTAATGTTTCCAGTGTGTTTTTGTATATGATGTGTGTGTTTGTGTGTGTGTATGTGGCCTCTGTCTATCTCTCCCGCTTTGTTTTTATGCACACATAAGCACAGCGGAGATAGATCAGTGCGTTCATTTCTCGAACAGTTGGAATAATCAGTTCCATATCCGTTCATTTCAAATGAGAGAGAGAGAGAGAGAGAGAGATTTAGATGTTAATTAGGCCCAGTTTACTCCTCTAGCTCCTCATAGTGAGTCCTTTTCCCAATGAGGATAGTTCGAAAAGCTTCTACTGAATGTCCACATGATGCTAGTTTCCTAACAAGGCTTTCAAGCGATGCTCCGTAGCAGAAAATCTCTCGAAAATCGAAAATCGGAGATATAAAATAGAATACTTTTCCCGCAAATTGCTTCATATCTGAATACAAACTCTGCGTCTTGGAGCTTAAATCGAAATTAAATATATTTTAAGTGCCGTTTTAACCGCTGGTAATAGATTGCTTCGAAGGAGGAGAGTGCATTTTCCGTTATAATATTGTTTTGTGTATTGAACGTTAAGGTGATGCCCTTACCTTTTGTTGTTGTGTTGAATAAACTACCAGAGATATTTTACCAGTTGTTGAATATGGACTTTCCACAGTACGCCTACTACATAGGAATTTGGTAAATATCGTCCCACAGATTGCTAAGATATGGAAAAGAGGTTGTCGAGTTGATTCTTCTGCGACTGACGATGGGCCAAGGATCAGAATAACTGAAAAAATAGTCAAATTAATTTAGATCTGAATATTAAAGCCACTAATTCATATTAGGTTAGGTTAGGTTTATTTATTTATTAATATTTATTTTTTTTTTTGCGTCACGGTTAGGATACTTGAGGTTAGTTTTTTCCGTTGGGCTGTCTTGTTTTTTTTTTTTTTGTTTTTTTTTTTATGGGATTCACTTCAGGACACAGCTAATTAGTCATTTTTCTGAAGGTGAAGTTTGGGTCGCACAATTCTGAAAGACACTTGGGGCATTATATCTGATATTTCATTGTGTAAATACAGTACAGTTCTAACTTGGAAAGGTCGCAGATTCAGTTTATCAGCCGCAGGTTCTTAAATTTTGGATAGTTTTTTTTTTCATGTATCAAGTTGTTGTTAATCTTCATTCTTTACTAAGAGCTTGACCAAAGGACAGGTAATTACTGTAATTGCAGAGGTTGGTAAAGAGTGGTAAAATTATGATCAGTAATTCTCTTCTCTCATTTGAAAGTAAACTGAGATGAACTGGTGAACTATTTTCGTTACGAATTCTGTTGTCTTATTTTTCTTCGGATAAAAACGGTGTTGTGTCGTATGTGTCTGTGTGACGCCGTTACTCGTCATTCGATTTATTTGACATTAAAATGAACCTTCAGAATTCATCTATAACTTTTTACGACTTTTACATCCCAGTTGTTATTTTTATTTTATCTATATATATATAATATATATATAATATATGTATTATATATATATAATATAATACTATATATATATATATATATATATATATAATATATTATCTATATAATATAATATCTCTAATTTTTTTTTTTTTTTTTTTTTTTTTTTTTTTAAAGGGGAAAAGTGTCACTACGAAAACAAAATAGCGCCTTAAATCCCCACTCTGTGCCTAGGGCTCATATTTGTAAGGAGGGCGCGGCCGATGGGGGTGACGTTAACACAGCTTATGTGTCGTTCGTTCCTGCGATTGAAACGCTGTTAAGGCCATTCAGATAGTCAGAGTAAAACTGTTTCTACAACTCAGCGCTACGGTCAACTTCAGCCATAGACGAGACAGCCTGCCACAGATAGAAAGGGGAGGAAGATATCTAGGGCCTCGAAATGTTTGTCGTAACAGATGTCGTGCTGGAGTGTCTCTCTCTCTCTCTCTCTCTCTCTCTCTCTCTCTCTCTCTCTCTCTCTCTCACAATCGGGTGGGTTCAAAGTTCGGCGGCGTGGTAACAGTAGAATCGTTTATTTCAGGGATTTTATCGTTGTGAACTAATTCGTAGAATATAGCAAGGAATCCTACAAGTTGGTAAATTTTTTTTTTCAAGTTTTGTCATTTATATACACAAACACACACACACACACGTATTTATGCGTCAGCACCAAGCGATTTGCCATGGATTAGCTTTATAGGTATTCAGCCATTATTTGAAATTCTACATTTCTGAACTGGACAGAAAAATATTCACGTACACTTTATGAACTCAGCCATGTAAAACATTTGTTGTCAGTGCACTGGGTCTAGTTATAGCAAGGTAAGCAGGGTTTCATTTTCTTCACTTGAGAGAGAGAGAGAGAAAGAGAGAGAGAGAGAGAGAGAGAGAGAGAGAGAGAGTTTTTGATAGCGCCACTGTAAATATTTGGGCTGTAACGAGTGATGTTCATATAGAGCGTTGTCTCACCAACGAAAATTAAGATAAATAAGCTACATTATTTATTTTTTTACATTTTCATTCTAATAAATAAATCGTAAATATCGTATCCTAAAATTCCTGTATCCTTAACTGGAAGCGAAACACCTTTTTCAGACCTTTTCAGGCTTTTCTGTAGTAAGCCCCCCCCCCCCCCCTTTCCAACCGCCCCCCCCCCCCCCCCCCCCCCCCCCCCCCCCCCCCCCCCCCTCGCGACAAGAACAAGAGCAACAACAAAATAGTTTGTAGGCTTACTCCCGAGTAAGCGAAAACAGGACGCTTGGCTGGCAATATCTTGCAGTCACACTACTGCCTATCAGTAGCTTTGTGAAATTGCGGTTCCTCCAGAGAGGAAGAGCTGTTTAGATGCAATAACCATTTACAACTGACAGAATAAGAAGCAATATCACGACACCTTTTAACTGAAAACCTGTTCTGATCGCGTCCTAAAACTCCATGAAAGTCCTGCTACAATTCTCTTAGGTTTTTTTGTGTCCTTGTTTGTTTTTTATACACCACCCACTTTGAATATCTTCTTCCTGTGAGATTCATATCAGTTTTATTTATATTAGTGGTCATATCGTGATAAAAATCTAACTCCAAGACTAATGGATTGACCCATGACCCTAAACTGACATGAAATTTTCATGAATATGGAGCGTCTTGGAGTATTTTATTATTATTATTATTATTATTATTATTATTATTATTATTATTATTATTATTATTATTATTATAGCATGCCTCTATCGTCTTGAACTATTTCATACCTCAGAATATTTGATGGGATACTAGGGACCATTAATATGTAGTTGCCTGCGGCTCACTGACAATACAAAATTTCATGAGAGCGTTTCCATAATCTTTTTCCATCCTCATAAGAGATCTAATTTCCAGGATGGAACCAGAACTTTATTTTGATTCATGTTAGCAGGAATACAAAAACTGGAAAATGTTGACCAGAGAACTCATTAACTCATTGAAGGTTTGTGGAAAAAGTCTAATTGTTACTTTTTCATAGATCTGATGATCAAAATGACAAGGAAATTTAACGGAAAGAATAGAACATTTCGGAAAAAGAACACTGTTATTCGGATGTATAAAATTTAAGTACCCCAAGAACGTAAATAGCCCACCCCACGACCAATGAACAAACATTCACTTTTCTTCCCCACAGGCACTGACGTGTATTATGCATTATAAGCAAGACATATCACATGGAAATAGACCACAGAAACATAGTTCTTTGGGATCTGAACAGTTGGCCTGTTAGTTATCTGGGCAATACTTTATGCCCTCTGCCACAGAGATAACGGGGTTGAACCAGTACAACTGTTTATACTTGAGAATCAGGGCAGACCCATATTTCTATAGGTTTGCCCATTCACTTCACCAGAAGCTATCCAACTTTCTGTTCCCACTGCCAAAAGCAGTGAGGTAAAGAATACATTATGAGCAAGCAATCTCATCATGAAGTAGACGATAAAGACAAATCTGTTTTGGGATTTGAACTATTGACAAATACTTTGCTATACCGACTATACCTAGTACTCTTCTCAGATGGCAGAAAAAGAGGGAGCCAGGTATGCTGCCTAAGTATACCTTGGTATCATTGCTGCCCTACATACCCATATACCACAGCATGGTTCCACCCATTCCCACTTCACCATTCAATAAGGTGAAACGTCCACTATAAGTTAAGTATATCTTGATTTTACCAGACCACTGAGCTGATTAACAGCTCTCCTAGGGCTGGCCCGAAGGATTAGATATTTTTACGTGGCTAGGAACCAATTGGCCACCTAGCAACGGGACCTACAGCTTGTGGGACCCGAACCACATTATATCGAGAAATGAATTTCTATCACCAGAAATAAATTTCTCTGATTCTGCGTTGGTAGAGCGGAGAATCGAACTTCGGACCACCGGATTGGCAGCCGAGCACGAAAACCATTCGTCCAACGAGGAACTAGCGTACACTAGAAGCAGGCGCAATATTTATTACGATCTGCGACCTTTAGAAAAATTTGCAATAGGTCCTATGTTGCAGTGATAAATTTAATTGTACAGCTTCATGCTGTTGTTGAATGGTGCTCGGTGATATGGTCGTAGGAGCCGATACATTTCTGATTTACGTATTGTTGGCATTAGTACGCTTCGTTCTTAATTGGTAAAGGTTGGAATGAAAAAAAATTTGTTTTAGATGGCGAAATTTCTGCTGTCTGCAGTGATACTCACCAAAATGGTTTGTGTGAGGGAGAGACCCAAGCAATAAACGTGTTTGGCCGAATTCATCTACATACATCATTTCATGCCTTGTTATCTCACACATAGATACAAACAAAAACTTACCTCCTTTATACCTTCAGATGTTCGATTTTAACTGGGAAAATGTTTTTGCGTTTAATGTTGTGTAGATGTTTGAGTATTTTAGTGACAACTAAGGAAACTGTGCTTCGTCATATTAATATCGAAGTCCGTTTTCTTCAATATAAACACCCCTTGTATATTATTTATCAAAAGAGCGTCCTACACAACCCGTTAGAAGTTTCATTAGTAATTCGTTAGCCAATGCAGCTGGTGTCTCGAGAGCCAATGATAGCCATTTTCTTACTGTTGACTGATGGATGAGGCCGAGCTGTCCATTCGCATGGAGAGAGATGAAGCAAAAAAAAAAAAAAGAGAGAGAGAGAGAGAGAGAGAGAGAGAGAGAGCGCCTTATAATTAACTCGTTGCTCGGAGGCAAAATCTCCAGGAACGTCGAATAAATGCAAATAGGTGAGGTGTGATGGCGCAATATTCGATCTCAACTTCCATTTATTTTATATATGTCAGAACACAGCAGGTCGCGAGTCGTAAGACCTCCTCAGTTTTCTCCTAAAATGGCCTGTTTTGATAATCTCTTTAGGTCCTTCTGGATTACAAAGAGCAACTTGGCGGATGAAGGAAAAACTTAACCTGGATTCGATAAGCAGAGAGATCACCATTTCCACAAAACTGCCTCTTAAGAGATCTTCCGTACTAACGGAAGTTTGTGAAAATTCTCTCTCTCTCTCTCTCTCTCTCTCTCTCTCTCTCTCTCTATACAGCATATTTTTCTTATTGAGTCGTAAATACTTATAAATACTTATATTCAATGGATCCAGCGTAGCAGTTAAATAAGTTCTCATTACATTGCAACCCTCCAAAGTGTTTGCATGTGATCTCTCTCTCTCTCTCTCTCTCTCTCTCTCTCTCTCTCTCTCTCTCTCTCTCTGTAACTGCCTTGTAAAAATGCGAAGCATTTATTCCGAGGTCAGCAAGACTGGGTATCAGACAGCTACAGGATATTATCTCTGCTTCCGTCTAGTTTTTTCCAAGTTCTCTATTGACTACTTCTTCCAGGTGTTTTATGCTGTTTATACTTAACTGTTGAAGTCCTGATTGTATTTTTATAGTCCAAATCTTGGCACGTGTGCTCTTCTTGTGCTCCATGCCAAAGAAACTGGGTTAATTTTGTTATGAAATGTATCTTTTTACACTTGTAAGAAGTTTTTTAGCATCGTTGTTTTCTACCCTTCGTAGTTTTCAGTCATCTTGCTGAGCATATATGATACTAAATATCATATATGCAAGTATATGATATATTCTATTTCTTATTTCCACAGCATCTGTAGTTTTTGCTACTTTCTTTATTAACCTCTCTATCATCTGTACTTTCCTCAATTTTGTCTTCCTTTTCTCCATCAAGTACTTAGTTTGATTGTTCTTTACATTTACATTACCTGCTTCTTTCCTTCTTCTTCTGGAATACTTAGACATCCTCTTTTAGAGCTTGAGGGAGCTTTTCTGTGTTTGCAACTACAGTTAGTTCTTGTTTTTGTTTACTCGGGGAGTAAGCCTACAAACTACTTTGTTGTTGCTGTTTGTTGTGTTGTTCTTGTTGGGGGTAGGAAAGGTCTATGGAAGAGCGTAAAAAGGTCTGTAAAGGGAGTTACGCGTTGAGTCAAAGAAACAGGAATTTTAGGGTAGGATAATCTTGATTTATTTATTAGAATGAAAATGTGAAAAATAAATAAACTGCATGTTAAACAGTACAGAAAAATTATTTTAATAAAATATGGGATATATATTGCAATTTTAGTTGGTGAAACAAGGCTCTATTTGACCGTAGATTTTAGCATGTTTTAATTTACTTATGCTTGAGATGGAAATCTTTCATGGGTACCGAGTAAGCTAGAGGTCGGATCACGCCTTGTTTTTCCTAGCCTTCAACCTTTAACATTTCATCCACTTTATTTTGATTCAGTAACTTATCGTTTCATGTCGGTATCTCACCCGATCCTAATTTTAATCCATCTTGTCTTTGTTTAATTATAATCCTCACCTTAGTACTTTCTCGTAAAATTCACTTATGTTAATTACAATCCTCACCTTAGTACTTTCTCGTCAAATTCACTTATGTTAATTACACACATACATGCACGCGCGCGCACTCTATATATACAAATATCGTTTGAGATCAAAATAACAATACCTCGGGAATAACTTGATCCCCCCAAAGGAATCGGTTCCTTGTTTCTGAACCAAAGGCTGCGGATCGAATCCTGGCCGGCGCAGAAGAACTTACCTGTTAAAATTCCTTCTGGGTGCAAGTTAAACCTTAGGTATAATGAATTTGATAATAAGCGATATCTGATACACACACACACACACATACATTATATTATATATATATATATATATATATATATATATATAATATATATATACATGTATATGTATACTGTATATATACACACATATATGTATGTGTGTTAATAATGTACATTATACACTATATATGTATATATATATATATGTGTGTGTGTGTTTGTGTGTGTGTATAATGTACATTCCATATACTATATATATATATATATATATATATATATATATATATATCATCTATATATTATATATATATATATATATATTTGTTTATATAAGTATATACATCATTTTTCGGAAAGATAGCTACACAAAAGTTTAATCAAGTCTTCCAGAGCTGAAGGCACTTTACACAATATAGTTTAAGAGACATTCATTCCTTAACTGATACAGGAAATGTGTCTCAAAACTTAGGGCAACTGCAGCATATCGTCAGATGAAGGAAATCTTGTTTGAAGGGGTACTCATTTGTTTATTTATTTATTTTCATTTTTTTTTTTTTTGTCTAATTAGCTGCACGTCCGTCACTCACCCCAAGGTCAATAATGCGTTAGAAATGCAGTGCGCAAAACACTCATCAAATAGTACTCTTTTGGTTGTCTCCTCGGCGATAGAACTTGTCAACTTTTTATAACACTGGACTTGGACAAAGGCAGATGGTAAACCTGGTGTCTTTGGCTTATTGTAAAAGGATATTGATATTTGTCATCCTGTGCCTGTTATTTTCTTTTATTATTATTTTTTGCGGGAGAGGGAGACCAGGCAATTCAACCAGATTTTGAGTCGTTCCCACCTGCAGTTATAAATGGCTGTGATTTTTAGGTTCCTGTGCTGCGATAATATTTGATTTATTGAGGCGCAGTATTAATTTGACTTTTATGTACGTGGTTCTTTTGCATTACTTTCGGTAGTGAAGGAATCAGCAACTTATACTACTACTAAATTGTAAGGAGAAAAATTACGATCTCTCTTGAGTTGGAAGTTAAAAGGAAATAACAGTGTTGGTTGAAAGAGCGAGATAAAATCTGGAGGGTATCGATGAATAGTGACTGTAGCTGAGGGGAGTGATTATAATTCTTTTGAGGTAGTACTGCTATATAAATAGGAGAGTAAGTTCTGGTACAACTGTATACACAGTGATTTTTGGCATATATCTGCGCAGATTACGAAATTTTCAGGAGTGGTTTCAGCTGAGAGAGGGAAAAATTAGGTTGGTAAGAAGTTAATTAGATATGAATTCGAAAAAATGCGCCTTATTCCTTTACAGTGTCTGTTAAACATTTCATGCATGTTTATATATAGGACTCTATTAGTCACTTTTTACCAGACATGTATGTAATTGTAATAGCCACAGTGCCTGTGTACTCATTTTCATTAGTTTTCTATAAAAGAAAATTTGTGATGGCTTTGTCAGTCTAGTCTTCGCTTTTCTGTCCGCCCTCAGATCTTAAAAACTACTAAGGCTGAAGGGCTGCAAATTGGTATGTTGATCATCCACCCTCCAGTCATCAGACATTCCAAATTAGAGCCCTGTAGCCTCAGTAGGTATTTTTTTTTTTATTATTTAGGGTTAATGATAGTTAAAACCGTGCGTCTAGCATCGATATAAGACAGGCCATCACCGGGGCATGATTAAAGTTTCATGGGCCGCGGCTCATGCAGCATCGTACCGAGACCAATGAAAGATAGATCTATTTTCAGTGGCCGTGATTATAAGCTGTACAGAAAACTCGACTGCGCCGAAGAAACTTTGGCGCATTTTTTACTTGTTTTTCTTGTGACCATTTTATCCATCTTGAGCTGCATTGATTATATCAACAACAGCAGCCATTAATACTTAATCAAGAATCTGACATTTTTAGTTGCGCATTCAAAGGTAAGCAGATGCTAATCACTCATTAATTAGCAGCCAATCCTTCATAGTCTCCTAGGTGCATCATTAGGCTTTTTTTCATCATAGCTCTCAGATGATGGTAATATTATACTTACTTGCTCTTTAAATCTCTAAATTCGTCAGTACATTTCCTAAGACTGTGTTTCTGTCTAAGCGACTATATACTTTAATAGTTCTGTCTTAAGCGAGTGTATACTTTAATAGTTTCTGTCTAAGCGACCATATACTTTAATAGCTTCTGTCTATGCGATTATATACTTTAATAGAGTCTGTCTAAGTGACTAAATACTTTAATAGTTTCTGTCTAAGCGACTATATACTTTAAAACTTTCTGTCGAAGTGACTATATACTTTAATAGTTTCTGTCGAAGTGACTATATATTTTCATGTATAACGGTATAAGCTTTCGCCTTGTGATTGTATTTATTAACTTCGCAATTAAACTCGCCTTGAAGGGCAAGGGAGGATGGGGGCAAGGCTGAGACTTCATAGAACAAAAGAGACAGCTGCATTTATATTCCAGTTTCGCTGTAAGAATGGGTCGTTTATGAGCATTGGAGTGGATCTATAAAATAAAAAATAAAATAAATCATGACGTAAAACGATAGACGTAAGAAGAGATGGTTGGAGGTCAAAATACTCTCTCTCTCTCTCTCTCTCTCTCTCTCTCTCTCTCTCCGACATGTGCTGTGCAAGGGCTCGACAAAGATTCGAGCAGTCATGGAATTTTTTTTTCCTGTAGTGTGATTAGCATGTTCGCAACAGGCAAGTCTTCAGCTGTCGCATCGCCAAACCCGTATTGCCTGAATCGACTCCTTTTTTTTATTTATTTATTTATTTATTTATTTTTTTTTTAAGAATTTCCATATGCATAAGCAAGCCAGTCCCGTGCCACGTGCCAGATGGGTGTAATTTAGAAAATAAAAGCGAACACCACTGGAACGTTTTATTCAAGTCGAGTAAGAATTATTATTCTCTACTAGAATGGGTTTGGAGATGGCGAGCGATAGAGATTGCTTTTCATTCGATGTTATTGCTATTCTATTAATTTGTTTAAGTATTCTGTACGTTTTACTTTATTGTTTGATTTATATGCGTACTTATCCCGTTTCCCTTTTTACGTATTCCAGTATTTCATGTTTCTCATGATCATAATCCACCAATATTAATGATATGTTTGCGATTGGAGGTTGAATCACTTTTGAATTCGGTTATGAAGTGGACGAATAGTGGTTATTCAATTTTTTAAAATTCCCCTTTTTTTTTTTTTTTGTAGTGAGGTTTAATTTTACTGGTGTATGAATCGACCGTTTGATGTTCATTTTATTTGCAAGGAGAATAGATTAATATGAACTGATAGAAGCTGGCTTCATTCAGTGCAATTAGCTCGTGCTTCAAGATGATCATGGAAGTTTCATTTTCATGGTCTCCCATTGGGTGACTGTTCCATATTTTCCATCACATCGTTTGTCGATGTATGTGGTATGGTGTTGCTTGGTGTATGAGCTGTAGTGGAACTGCAGCGCTGTTATCTGACCCAGAAGAGGCGATACAAAGGGAAAAGGAGAGGAAACCAACAGGAATTCACTGAGAAGGTGTCTTAAATCTTAGAGAGAGACGAGAGAGAAAAAGTCGCGGTCCGGGAGTAAAATTTTCATTGGGGAAATTGGGGGGTTGTCCCTTGACTTCATACAGTGAGAAATATTTTTTCTTACACAATATACAAACCCTCGGTCCTTTACAATAGGAATGTGCTTATGGCGAAGCTATTGTAAAGGAACTCAGGTTTGCATAGTTAGGAAAAATACAATTTACTTTCAAAAATTGTAATTTGTTCCTTCACAATATACAAACCATCTTTCCTTTACAATAGCTTCGCTGTAAGCATAATCCTAGTGTAAAGGACTCCAGGTTGATATAGTTAGGAAAAATACATTTACTTTCAAAAATCGTGAGTTTAGTCTTCTGCCGTAGGAAGTAAGAAAGTCGTTGAATTAAATGATTTGCCCACGAAGAACTTGAGAAAATTTCCAGGGCTGAAATCTGTATAGGTTTGATCATCTTAGGGGACTAAGAGGAGATATGTTGGCTAGACTGTCTTCGGAGCCGATGCTAGACAGCCAGAGCACCGAGAAAGTGTTCGAATGCCAAGGAAGTTTTATTGTTGGGTCTTTACTAACCAGTCAGGTTAATGGCTCATTCTATGTGACTTGAGCTGATACCCTGCTAATTGCGTTTCTTCCTAGGTTTATGAAGCGGTAATGCATCTACGGGAGTTTTTCTCAGATTTACAACCTGTTATTCGCTTCTTCGACATTCCTTTGCGTAAAACGGATTTTGCTCTCAGACGCACAAGGAAACACACACACACACACACACACACACACACATACTATCTTACATATTTTCTTTTAATAGGATTATACCAGGAATGTCGTACTATTTTAATTTGCTCATTAATTCTGTTTGAAGAAATTATACTAAATCGCAAACGTCGAAATACTTGGGGTGTTCAGAATACACTGTAGATTCAGAAAGTACGTCAACTTAACAAACCTGCTTTCAGTAAACTGATAGAGTTGGTGTTCATCCATTTTATTCTTTTGGCGTTGAATTCGTATCATAGGTCAGTTATTGAATCCTTTTGCTTTTAGCCTAGCTCTCTTGAGTATTGGTAC